>NC_045959.1:100885382-101185382 GCF_010909765.2 Amblyraja radiata | reverse complement strand
GTGTTATATCTGGACTTTCAGAAGGCTTTCGACAAGGTCTCACATAAGAGATTAGTATACAAACTTAAAGCACACGGTATTGGGGGTTCAATATTGATGTGGATAGAGAACTGTCTGGCAGACAGGAAGCAAAGAGTAGGAGTTAACGGGTCCTTTTCAGAATGGCAGGCAGTGACTAGTGGGGTACCGCGATGCTCGGTGCTGGGACCCCAGCTATTTACAATATATATTAATGATTTGGACGAGGGAATTGAATGCAACATCTCCAAGTTTGCGGATGACACAAAGCTGGGGGGCAGTGTTAGCTGTGAGGAGGATGCTAGGAGGCTGCAAGATGACTTGGATAGGTTGGGTGAGTGGGCAAATGCATGGCAGATGCAGTATAATGTGGATAAATGTGAGGTTATCCACTTTGATGGCAAAAGCAGGAAAGTAGACTATTACCTGAATGGTGGCCGATTAGGAAAGAGGGAGGTGCAACGAGACCTGGGTGTCATGGTACACCAGCCATTAAAAGTAGGCATGCAGGTGCAGCAGGCAGTGAAGAAGGCGAATGGTATGTTAGCATTCATAGCAAATGGATTTGAGTATAGGAGCAGGGAGGTTCTACTGCAGTTGTACAGGGTCTTGGTGAGACCACACCTAGAGTATTGCGTACAGTTTTGGTCTCCTAATCTGAGGAAGGACATTCTTGCCATAGAGGGAGTACAGAGAAGGTTCACCAGACTGATTACTGGGATGTCAGGACTTTCATATGAAGAAAGACTGGATACTCGGCTTGTACTCGCTAGAATTTAGAAGATTGAGGGGGAATCTTATAGAAACTTACAAAATTATTAAGGGGTTGGACAGGCTAGATGCAGGAAGATTGTTCCCGATGTTGGGGAAGTCCAGAACAAGGGGTCACAGTTTAAGGATAAAGGCGAAATCTTTTAGGACTGAGATGAGAAAAACATTTTTTACACAGAGAGTGGTGAATCTCTGGAATTCCCTGCCACAGAATGTAGTTGACGCCAGTTCATTGGCTATATTTAAGAGGGAGTTAGATGTGGCCCTTGTGGCTAAAGGGATCAGGGGGTATGGAGAGAAGGCAGGTACAGGATACTGAGTTGGATGATCAACCACCGACCTTGGTTGTGTGGTAATTAAATTATATCTATCTATCTATATTGAATGGCCTACTACATTTCTCTGTTTGTCTATTGGGCCAGGCAGCATCTCTGGAGAGAAGGAATGGGTGGGGTCGTCTCGACCCGAAACGTCACCCATTCCTTCTCTCCAGAGGTGCTGCCTGTCCCGCTGAGTTACGCCAGCATTTTGTGTCTGTCTTGGATTTAAGTCGGTATCTGCAGTTCTTTCCTACAAATGAAGAGTTAATGCGGATGCTGCCAAGTTTGGAACCAGGGCTAGTATAGAATGGGGGAAAATGCTGGCACAACTCATAAGATGAAGATTGCAGATTATATTTTAGTGAATGAATCCCGAGGAGTAATGTATTCACTCAGAGGGTGGTGCGTACAAGGCATGAGCTGCCAGAGGAAGTAATGACGGCTGGCACTACAACATTTACAAGGGACTTGTACAGGTACATGGATGGGAAAAGTTTAGAGCGCAGGAACGGGCCCTTCGGCCCACAATGTTTGTACCGAACATGATGCCAAGTTTAACTAATCTCATCTATCAGTACATGATCCATATCCATCTACCTTTTGTACTTCCATATGCCTATCTTAAAGCCTCTTAAATGCCGTTCTCATATCTTCCTCCACCATCACCCCTGGCAATGCGATCCACGCCCCCACCAGTCTTATAGACAATAGGTGCAGGAGTAGGCATTTGGCCCTTCGAGCCAGCACCGCCATTCAATGTGATCATGGCTGATCATCCCCAATCAGTACCCCGTTCCTGACTTCTCCCCATATCCCCTGACCGCTATTTTTAAGAGCCCTATCTAGCTCTCTCTTGAAAGTATCCAGAGAACCTGCCTCCACCGCCCTCTGAGGCAGAGAATTCCACAGACTCACCTCTCTCTGTGAGAAAAAGTGTTTCCTCGTCTCCATTCTAAATGGCTTAATCCTATTCTGTGGCCCCTGGTTCTGGACTCCCCCAACATAGGGAACATGTTTCCTGCCTCTAGCAGGTCCAAGCCCTTAACAATCTTATATGTTTCAATGAGATGCCCTCTCATCCTTCTAAACACCAGAGTGTACAAGCCCAGCTGCTCTATTCTCTCAGCATATGACAGTCCCACCATCCCGGGAATTAACCTTGTAAACCTACGCTGCATTCTCTCACTAGCAAGAATGTCCTTCCTCAAATTAGGGGACCAAAACTGCACACAATACTCCAGGTGTGGTCTCACTAGGGCTCTGTACAACTGCAGAAGGACCTCTTTGCTCCTATATTCGATTCCCCTGTCCCCTGTCCCACTTTGGAGACCTAAACAGCAACCTCTGGTGACCTTGCCCGCCACCCAAGGTTTCCATGAGGTCACCGGAGGTTTTGGTCACTCTCCCTAATGGTCAAAAGTGGTTTCCGCGTGGTCGAGGCTTCACCTAGGTTGCTGCTATTTTTTCATCCTGATTAAACCCGGCCTCGGCTAAAAATAGGTCGCCGTTTTACAAATCGATCATCACGGTTTTCTTCATCGTCGAGGAAGGTTTTCAACATATGCGTGGGAGGTGGTAGGAGGTTGCAGGTCACCTCGAACTTGATTTTTTTTGGGTGGCGGGCAAGGTCACCAGAGGTTGCTGTTTAGGTCTCCTAAGTGGGACAGGGTGTTAAAATGTTTTTAATGTTTAAAAAAAAAAAAAAAATTTAATAACTTCGAGGAGCAGAATTAGGCATTTGGCCCATCAGGTCTACTTCGCCACTCAATCACGGTTGATCTGTTTCTTTTGTTTCTTTATTTATATAGCACATTTTTAGTCAACTTGCATTGACCCCAAAGTGCTTCACATAATTACATTCACACACACAGGCAAAGGTGGGTGAGGTGTCTTGCCCAAAGACACACACAGGCAAAGGTGGGTGAAGTGTCTTGCCCAAGGACACAACGACAGTATGCACTCCAAGCGGGATTCGAACCAGCTACCTTCCGGTTGCCAGCCGAACACTTAGCCCATTGTGCCATCTGTCGTCCCTCTCAACCCCATTCTCTTGCCTTGTCCCATTAAACCCTGACATATTGCCCGCACGTCTCCATTGAAACGTCCCCTCTCACCTTAAAGCTATGCCCTCTAGTTTAGTTTAGAGATACAGCACGGAAACAGGCCCTTCGGCCCACCGGGTCCGCGCCGACCAGCGATCCCCGCACATTAACACTATCCCACACCCACCGGGGAAAATATTATTACATTTACCAAGCCAATTAAATTACAAACCTGTACGTCTTTGGAGTGTGGGAGGAAACCGAAGATCTCGGAGGAAACCCAGGCAGGTCACGGGGAGAACGTGCAAACTCCGTACAGGCAGCACCCGCAGTTGGGCTCGAACCTGAGTCTCCTGCGCTGCATTCGCTGTCAGGCAGCAACTCTACCGCTGCGCCACCGAGACTACCCTGACTGTCTACCCTGTCTATGGTTCTCATCATTTTGTATGCTTCTATCAAGTCTCCCCTCAGCCCTCGTTCCAGAGAAAAAGGTCGGCCTTTTTGAGCTATAGGCCTGTCCCAATTTCACGACCTAATTCACGACCTGTGCCGAGTGTGCCCTTGACTCGTACCCGCAGCACGGTCGTCACGAGGTCGTAGGTAGGTCGTAGCAGGTCGTGCTGCTAGTCGTAGGCACTCGTGGCATCAAATAGGTCGGGGCGTTTTTTCTAGCCTGATGAAAAATGTCCACGAGTAAAAAAGGTTGTGAATTAGGTGGTGAAAGTGGGACAGGCCCTTTAGGCCGCAGGGCCTGTTTCTGTGCTGTGTGACTTTGACTCTGAAAGGGAGCGATGTGCGGTTAATCAAGATGTTGTAATTCTGGAAGTCGCTCTTGCAACTGGCAACAGACGGCTATTGCGTCACCTCGGGAGTACAGATGCTTCCTGCTTCACATTCTGTCATTGCATTCAGCCCCTCTCTGGTCTGGGACACTGTAGGTGAGGCCACTGAGTTGATGGGGCATGCTGCTGTGGGCCTGACCTGCATCTAGCCTAATTTGAGGATGGACATTTTTGCGATTGAGGGAGTGCAGCGTAGGTTTACAAGGTTAATTCCCGGGATGGCGGGACTGTCGTATGCTGAGAGAATGGAGCGGCTGGGCTTGTACACTCTGGAGTTTAGAAGGATGAGAGTGTATCTCATTGAAACATATAAGATTATTAAGGGCTTGGACACGCTAGAGGCAGGAAACATGTTCCGATGTTGGGCGAGTCCAGAACCAGGGGCCACAGTTTAAGAATAGGGGTAAGCCATTTAGAACGGAGCCGAGGAAACACTTTTTCACACAGAGAGTGGTGAGTCTGTGGAATTCTCTGCCTCAGAGGGCGGTGGAGGCAGGTTCTCTGGATACTTTCAAGAGAGCTAGATAGGGCTCTTAAAAATAGCGGAGTCAGGGGATATGGGGAGAAGGCAGGAACGGGGTACTGATTGTGGATGATCGGCCATGATCACATTGAATGGCGGTGCTGGCTCAAAGGGCCGATTGGCCTACTCCTCCACCTATTGTCTATCCCTGAGCTTCTTATTGGACCACATTACAGAAAGGGTAGGAGACGAAGCAGCAGTGCTTCAAGCGTAGCCTGGCGGCACGGTGGTGCAGCGGTAGAGTTGCTGCCTTGCAGCGCTTATGGGTCAGTCCCACTTGGTGATTTTTTTAAGCAACTTCCAGCGACTGTCATAGTCGTATCAGGTCGCCGAAAAAAACGGCGACAACCTACGCCATCCTGGTGACAACCCACGACAGCACCCACGTCAGGAGAAGTCAAGCTACGCTCATTGGCGTCAAACCCACTCGCCGAAAAATGTTCAACGTGTTGAAAATTTAGCGGCGACCAAAAAGACGCTACGACTCTTTGCGCGACTGAGGAGACGACGCCCGGCGACCGTGTGGCGACAAACTAGTCGCCTGTAGTTGCCTAAAAAATCGCCTAAGTGGGACAGGCCCAATACAGTGCCAGAGACCTGGGTACAATCCTGACTACGGATGCTGTCTGTACGGAGTTTGTACGTTCTCTCCATGACCTGCGTGGGTTTTCTCTGGGGGCACCGGGTTCCTGCCACACTCCAAAGACGTACAGGTTTGTCGGTTAATTGGCTTGGTATAAATTTTCCCTAGTGTGTGTGCAGGATAGCGTTAGTGTGCAGGGATCGCTGGCCGGTGCAGACTTGGTGGGCCGAAGGGCCTGTTTCCGTGCTGTGTCGTTAACCTAAACTAAACAAAGCATGGAATCAGGCCCACGTGTAGAAAGGAACTGCAGATACTGGTTTATACCGAAGATAGACACAAAGTGCTGGAGTAACTCAGTGGGTCAGGGGGCATCTTGGAAGAACATGGATAGGTGATACGTTTTCTGCACAGGTGCTGCCTGACCCACTGAGTTACTCCACCACATGTCGATCCATGGAAACCAGGCCCTTCGGCCCACCGAGTCCATGCCGACCGTCGATCACACGTTCGGTGTTATCCCACTTTCTCATCCACTCCCCACACGCTGGGGGCAATTTACGGAGGGCCTTGGGTTTTTTTGTAATGTCAAGACTGTGGGAATGAAATTTCGTTCAAACCTTGTCTGTTTGAATGACAATAAAAGGCATTCTATTCTATTAACCTGTACGTCTTTGGAGTGTGGGAGGAAACTGAAGATCTCTGAGAAAACCCACACAGGTCACGGGGAAACAAACTCCGTACAGACAGCGCCTGTAGTCAGGATCGAACCCGGGTCTCTGGCGCTCCAAAGCCATAGTTCTACCTCTGCGCCACCGTGTCTATTAACTGGGAATTGTCTATTAATTGTTTATATTGGAGCAGGAAGGTTGCTTGGTATGAGTCCATGGTTCAATGGTACTTTATTTATCAAGTACAAGTGGGGGGTGACAGACTGCCTGCGACTGCGGACATCCAGACCTGACCATCCCACACATCATGCAGGAATGCTCACTGAGGCTTTTCCCCAAAGCCATCCACCCAGTAACTGATGCTGTCCTGGCCCGGATGTCTCCCCTTGATCTACAACTTTAGGCTCTGCACGCCGTACGCAAGAAGAAGTATCAAGTACTGAGATACAGTGAAATTCATTTTTATATACAATACAGGTATCGCTGATATCCCCTCCAAAATGGCGCCCAACACGGGCAATTATTTCCGTGCTGGACACAGAAGCAGATCTACAAACACAGAAACATAGAAAATAGGTGCCGGAGGAGGCCATTCGGCCCTTCGAGCCAGCACCGCCATTCATTATGATCATGGCTGATCATCCCCAATCAATGACCCGTGACTGCCTTCAACACATATTACAATCGCTCCACGTTCTTTAACATTCCTTTATCATGTATCTAAACACTGTAAATGGATTGATTGTAATCATGTATTGTCTTTCTGCTGACTGGTTAGCACGCAACAGAAAAGCTTTTCACTGCACTTCAGAACGGAGATGAGGAAACACTTTTTTTACAGAGTGTTGTGAGTCCTGAAATTCTCTGCCTCAGAGAGCGGTGGAGGCCAGTTCTCTGGATACTTTCAAAAGAGAGCTAGATAGAGCTCTTAAAGATAGCGGTGTCAAGGGATATGGGGAGAAGGCAGGAACAGGGTACTGATTGGGGATGATCAGCCATGATCACATTGAATGGCGGTGCTGGCTCGAAGGGCCGAAAGGCCTACTCCTGCACCTGTTGTCTATTGTCTACTTCCTTGGGGTACGTGACAATAAACTAAACTGACTATAGATGCATCTGAATAAATTAGTTTAGTTTAAGTTTAGAGGTACAGCGGGGAAACAGGCCCTTCGGCCCACTGAGTCCGCACTGACAAGCGATCTCCGCACGTTAACACTATCCTGCACACATTAGGGTTGATTTACATTTATACCAAGCCAATTAACCTCAAACCTGCACGTCTTTGGAGTGTGGGAGGAAACCAAAGATCTCGGAGAAAACCCACAGGTCACGGTGAGATTCAAGAGTCAAGAGAGTTTATTGTCATGTGTCCCAGATAGGACAATGAAATTCTTGCTTTGCTTCAGCACAACAGGATATTGTAGTCATAAATACAGATCAGATCAGTGTGGCTATCTATATTACTAAAAGTCTGATCTTGACTGCTTTTGGCTCGCTGTGGTGTGATTTCCAAGAGAACGCCGCCACCTACGGCCGTCATTTTTGGCCACCTGGCTCAGAGCCCCCCCCCCCCCTTCCGCCTTCCAGGACCGGAGGATTTTTCCCATCGATGATAAATCAGAGAGATATTAATGTTTAAAAAAAAATCCCCATTCTCACTGCTGCCCCCGCTGGCGGCAGGGGGGAGGGACTATAAAACCGGAAGTGTAATCCCTTACTCAGTCTCTGCCAGACCCAGGAAGCGAGAGGGTCACAGCTCTCTGAGCTGCGAATATGTTCACAAAATGAATTTTGGTTGTCGGGTGGCTGCTGCCCAATTGTTTGCCTCGCCTTTTTAACAAGTTTGTGTTCACAAAATGAATTTTGGTTGTCGGGTGGCTGCTGCCCAATTGTTTGCCTCGCCTTTTTAACAAGTTTGTGTTCACAAAATGAATTTTGGTTGTCGGGTGGCTGCAGCCAAATTGTTTGCCTTGGGTTTTAAAATCGTTGCAACAGTTGGCTGCCAGCCCAAGAATCCATTCGGCCCACAATGTCTATACTAGCCCTCTGGAAACCAGTACCTTCGGCCCGCAACACCCATACTAGCGCAACAGAAAGCCCCCCCCCCTCCAATAAAGCCCCCCCCCCCCCACTGGCGAGCAATATTGGAATTGGTGGAGAGGTGGAATATTGCGTTGGTGACCAGCCCTCCTGTGTGATGCTGGGACCCAACGGGACCCACTTAGTATATATATAACCTCACTGATCTGATCAGTGTGTGTGTGTGTGTCTATACACACACACACACACACACGCACACACACACGCACACACACACACACACACACACACTCACACACACACACACACACACACACACACACACACACACACACACACACACACACACACACACACACACACACACACACACACACAAAGACAAAGATAAAGTGCAATAGGCTGTTAACGTGCAAACTCCGTACAGACAGCACCCGTAATTGGGATCGTACCCGGGTTTCCGGTGCTGCAAGCGCTGTACGGCAGCAACTCTACCACTGCGTCACTGTGTCTGATGACTTGAAGGTGTTAATCTAAACTCGGGTTAGCTCTCTGGTGCCTCTGGAATCTGCTGCATTCAGCCAAACCTATCTCCTTGCCAGCTGCCAACAGCTGGATTGTTCGACCCCTCCCATGCACCAACTCTCACTGTTTACCAGTTGTCAGGGAACTGTCCTTGGCTGCGGCCCATCCCTGATGTTTTCCCCGTACAGCTGGTTCATCTGGCTCTTGATAGACGCTAAATGTGGGAGTAACTCAGCGGGTCAGGCAGCATCTCTGGAGAGAAGGAATGGGTGACGTTTCGGGTCGAGACTGTTTGCGTCATTTATGCTGGGAACAAAAGTGAGACAAAACCTCTTTCTCCTCAGTTCAGGGGCAACAAGGAATGGACAATAAGTACTGGCATTGCCAGGGGAAGCCATACCCTGTAAACAATAACAGGCTCTATCATCCAGTGAATTAACTATACCTACAATGTGACACGTTTGGTTTAATTTTGAGATACACCACGGAAGCAAAGTCTTTGGCCCACGGAGCCGCACCGACCAGCGATCCCCACACATTAATACTATCCTGCACACACTAGGGACAATTTACATTCTCACCAAGCCAATTATCCGACAAACCTGTACGTCTTTTATAGTGTGGGAGGAAACCGAAGATCTCGGAGAAAACCCACGCAGTCACGGGGAGAACGTACAAACTCCGTACAGACAGCACCCGTAGTCGGGATCGAACGGTGTCCAGGCTATAGGTTTGTCCAAAGCACTTTTTTTTACAACATCTCTCCTCTTCCACCCTTATTGATCAGAATCAATGCTTTCTTTTCAGTTTAGTTTATTGTCACGTGAACTGAGGTACAGTGAAAAGCTTTTGTTGCGTGCTATCCAGTCAGCGGAAAGACAATACATGATTACAATCGAGCCATCCACAGTGTACAGATACGTGATAAAGGGAATAATGTTTAGTGCAAGGTAAAGTCCCATTAAAGATAGTCCGAGGGTCTCCAATGAGGTGGATGGTATCTCTAGATATTGACAGGACTGTTCAGTTGCCTGAAGGGTGATGAATCAGTAGGATTCTTTGCCACACACGGCTGTGGAGGCCAAGTCAATGGATATCTTTTAGGCAGAGATAGATAGATTCTTGATTAGTACAGGTGTCAGGGGTTAGGGGGAGAAGGCAGGAGAATGGGATTGAGAGGGAAATATAGATTGCCCCTGATTGAATGGTGGAGTAGACTTGATGGGCCGAATGGCCTCATTTTGCTCCTATCACTTATGAATTAACGAACACTCAATACAATCTCCCTGTGCTGTTAATAGACAATAGGTGCAGGAGTAGGCCAATCGGCCCTTCGAGCCAGCACAGCCATTCAATGTGATCATGGCTGATCATCCACAATCAGTACCCCGTTCCTGCCTTCTCCCCATATCCCCATGACTTTTTAAGAGCCCTATCTAGCTCTCTCTTGAAAGCATCCAGAGAACCTGCCTCCACCGCCCTCTGAGGCAGAGAATTCCAGAGACTCACCACTCTCTGTGTGAAAAAAGTGTTTCCTCGTCTCCGTTCTAAATGGCTTACTCCTTATTCTTAAACTGTGGCCCCTGGTTCTGGACTCGCCCAACATCGGGAACATGTTTCCTGCCTCTAGTGTGTCCAAGCCCTTAATAATCTTATATGTTTCAATGAGATGCCCTCTCATCCTTCTAAACTCCAGAGTGTACAAGCCCAGCCGCTCCATTCAGCATATGACAGTCCCGCCATCCCGGGAATTAACCTTGTAAACCTACGCTGCACTCCCTCAATAGCAAGAATGTCCTTCCTCAAATTAGGGGACCAAAACTGCACACAATGCACATAATGGCCCTGATTACAAAGTGCAACATCAATCCAGATATAACCTCCATTTATCAGTGCTTGAAGTGCACTGTTTACTGCTCCACTGTTTAATTATTACATTCTCATTACACTCATTGCCATGGTATTAAATTAGACACTTGGAGACGGGCAGGAGCTGTGAATCATGATCGCAGGAGATAAACCTTGACCTCCCAGGGCTAAAGCGCGGTGATGGAACATAGAACAGCACAGGCCTTTCGGCCCACAATGTCTGTACTGAACATGATGCCAAGACCAGCCCTTATCTGCCCGAACTTGATCCTTAAGTAATGAATCTCTTTGAAAATGAATGTGGCTTCTGATGTTTTGGAGGAATAATTAAATGCCAGTTAAATAGAGCACTATTGGTCTCTACAATGTGGCGGAACAGTGATTCAGTTGGTGGAGCCACTGCCTCACAGCGCTGGAGATACAATACAATACAATACCGTTTATTTGTCATTTGAACCTCACATGAAGTTCAAACGAAATTTGGTTTCTGCAGTCATACAAGAAAAGAACCAAGACACACACCAACACAATTTACACAAACATCCATCACAGTGAATCTCCTCCTCACTGTGATGGAAGGCAAAGTCTTGTCTCTCCCCTGCTCTCCATTCCTCTCCCGAAGTCAAAGTCAAAGCCCCCGGCGGGCGCTAGCAAGTCCCACGGCCACTTAAAGCCGCGCCGGGCGATGTAAGGCCCTGCTCCGGGTCCCGATGTTGGAGCCCCCGGCGGGCGCTAGCAAGTCCGCGGCCATTTAAAGCCGCGCCGGGCGATGTAAGGCCCCGCTCCAGGTCACTTTCAACCCCGCATTTCGAGCGGGAGAAGTCGCCGTTGCCGGTGCCCCGCAAAGCGGTCTCCCACCGGGGACCCGCGAGCTCCCGGTGTCACCATCCACCGGAGTCGGGTCGCAGCAGCGCGCCACCGCAGCTCTCCACGCTCCGAAGCCGGCCAGCTCCACGATGGTAGGTCCGCAGCTCCGCAGGCTCCGTGACTTGAGCTGTCGTTCCGGTTGGAGGCCGCTCCACGGTGCTAGGCCCCAACGGCAACGGAGACCCGACAGGGAAAAGGTCGGGTCCCCGTACAGGGAAGAGATCTAAAAGTTTCGCCCACCCACCCCCCCCCGCCCCCCACACATACACAGTCAAAAACCCCCCACAAACTGTACCCTCAACAGGACAATAAAATAAAAAAAGACAGACGGACTGCAGAGGCCGCTGCAACGTCGGTCGCGCCGCCAACCCATCCAGGTTCGATCCTGAGCTCGGGCGCTGTCTGTGTGGAGTTTGCACGTTCTCCCTGTGACCGCATAGGTTTCTTGCGGATGCTTCGATTTCCTCCCACTCCCCAAAGAACATGCTGGGTAGTCGGTTAAATGTCCCACTGTAAATCGTCCCGAGTGTGTCGGGAGTGGAAGAGAGACTGGGATAACACAGAACTGGTTTGAATGGGTGATCGATGGTCGGCGCGAGGGTCTTGGTTGGCTTCAGGGCCTGTTATCAAGTTCACAAGTTGTAGGAGTTGAATTAGGCCATTCGGCCCATCGAGTCTACTCCGCCGTTCAATCATGACTGATCTCTGCCTCCTAATCCCATTTTCCTGCCTTCACCCCTGACCCCCGTTATATGCTCAATCAATCAATCAAATAAAGATGAAATTATTTGGCCACAAATGGAACTTGTGCAGAGTTGATCGTCAAAGAACAGGTACTTTTAGACTTTTGAGACACAGATTGGAAACAGGCTCTTCGGCCCACTGAGACTGTGCCCACCAGCGATCCCCGTACACTAGCACTATCCTACAAACTATGGCAAATTTACAATTGTTCGGCAGTCAATTAATCTACAAACATATACTGTACGTCTTTGGAGTGTGGGAGGAAACCGGAGTATCCGGAGATAAAACTCGTGGTCATGAGGAGAATGTGCAAACTCCGTACAGATAGCACCCATAGTTCAAAAGTTATAGGAGCAGAATTAGGCCATTCAGCCCATCAAGTCTACTCCGCCATTCTATCATGGCTGACCTCTGTCTCCTAATCCCATTTTCCTGCCTTCTCCCCATAACCCTTGACACCCGTTCTAATCAAGAATTTGTCCATCTCTACCTTAAAAATATCCACTGACTTGGCCTCCACAGCCCTCTATGGCAATGAGTTCCACAGATTAACTACCCTCTGACTAAAGAAATTCCTCCCCACCTCCTTTCTAAAAGAACTCCTTTTAATTCTGAGGCTGTGACCTCTGGTCCTAGACTCTCCCACCAGTGGAAACATCCTCTCCACATCCACTCTATGCCTTTCATTATTTTGTAAGTTTCAATGAGGTCCCCCCCTCAACCTTCTAAACTCCAGCGGTGTTGGCTCGAAGGGCCGAATGGCCTTCTCGTGCACCTATTGTCCAACGAGTAGAGGCCTAGTGCGGTCAAACGCTCATCATTTGGAGGAGTCGTGTGGATGGAACCTGGGTCTCTGGCGCTGCAAGGGTTCATGTTTCTGCATTCATCACTGCATTCTTTAGCGCAAGCCCTCCCCATCACTCTGTTACTTCCAGCTGTGGTTCCAGCTGACAACTGCATGAAACATTTGATCTCATGACACGTTGTGTTAATGCGTGTTTTCGTACAAACATTTCTAATCCAATGTTTTGTGACAGTGGCAATGATTAAGGTGATTGAAAGATACAGCGTGGACACAGGCCTCTTCAGGCCACTGAATCTATACCAGCCATCGATCACCCATCCACACTAAGTCCATGTTATCCCACTTTCTCATCTACTCCCGACACACTGAGCAATTCTGAGGCCAATTAACCTACTTTGGAGTGTGCAAGGAAACCGGAGCGCCCGGAGGAAACCCACGCGGTCACGGGGAGACTGCATAAACTCCACACAGACAGTACCCGAGGTCAGGATCGAACCGGGGTCTCTGGCACTGTGAGGCAGCAATTCTACCAGCTGTGCAGATGCGTGGTACATCTATATGTCTGTTAGTCACTAATGAAGTATAAAAGGTTGACAGGAGAATGAGATGGAAGGGAATATATTTTAGTTTTGGAGATGAGAGGGGATCTTATTGAAACATATCAGATTATTAAGGGCTTGGACACGCTAGAGGCAGGAAACATGTTTCCGATGTTGGGGGAGTCCAGAACCAGGGGCCACGGTTTAAGAATAAGGGGTAAGCCATTTAGAACGGAGACGAGGAAACACTTTTCACAGAGAATTGTGAGTCTGTGGAATTCTCTGCCTCAGAGGGCGGTGGAGGCCGGTTCTCTGGATACTTTCAAGAGAGAGCTAGATAGGGCTCTTAAAAATAGCGGAGTCAGGGGATATGTGGAGAAGGCAGGAACGGGGTACTGATTGGGGATGATCAGGCATGGTCACATTGAATGGCGGTGTTGGCTCGAAGGGCCGAATGGCCTACTCCTGCACCTATTGTCTATTGTCTAAACCGGCCCTTCGGCCCACCCAGTTCTTGCTGACCTTTATCCTACATGCTAGGGACAGTTTATAATGATACCAAAGACAATTAACCCGCAAACCTGTGCGTCTTTGGGGAGTGGGAGGAAACCGGAGCACCCGGAGAAAACCCACGCAGGTCACAGGGAGAACGTACAAACTCCGTACAGACAGCACCGGCAGTCAGGATGGAACCCGCGTCTCTGTCGCTGTGTGAGGCAGCAACTCTACCGCTGCACCACCGTGCTGCCCCTAAACCAATGTAAGAGGCTGTTGTTGCACATAGAACAGTGCAGCACAGGTGCTGGCCCTTCAGCCCACAATGTCTGTGGTGGGCACAGCGCCAAGTTAAACTGATCTCCTCAGCCTGCACGTGATTGATATCCCTCCATTCCCTATGTGCCTATCTAAAACCCTCACCACTCACACACAGCTCCATGTTTTAGCACTGACCTGGATTTGAACCCGGGTCTCCTATGTGGCGGGCGGGCGGGCGGGAACATGTTATTCACTCGATTGGAATGGAGTAAAGTCACCAAGTTTGTCCTCCAAGGTTTCCATTGTAATTATTTTAGAGTGACACAGCGCGGAAACAGGCCCTTCGGCCCAACTTGCCCACACCGGCCAACAATGTCCCAGCTTCACTAGTCCCCCCTGCCCGCGTTTGGTCCACATCCCTCCAAACCTGTCCTATCCATGTACCTGTCCAACTGTTCCTTAAACGATCATCAAACTACCTCCTCTGGCAGCTCGTTCCGAACACCCGCCACCCTTTGTGTGAAAAAGATACCCTTCAGATTCCTATTAAATCTTTTCCCCTTCACCTTGAACCTATGTCCTCTGGTCCTCGATTCCCCTACTCTGGGCGAGAGACTCTGTGCGTCTACCCGATCTATTCCTCTCATGGTTTTAGACACGAGTACCTGCATTTTGTAGTTTGTTCTCTGTGTATGTTTTACTGTTTCTTGCTGTTATCCTGAAGCAAGATCCTGTTTTTCTAGAAAAACAGGCCAAACCTAGCCCTTGACCATAAAATATAAACAAGAAAGTCTCACCTACCCACATTCCAATGTTGTGTAAACACAGGCACAAAATATGTCTTTAGTTTATGAGATGAACTCCTGTCCTTGACCACTGCAAATTGGAGGAGCAGCACCTCATATTTCGCTTGGGCAGTTTGCACCCCAGCGGTATGAACATTGACTTCTCTAATTTCAGGTAGTCCCTACTTTCTCCTCCCTTTCCCAGCTTGCCCACTGTCTCCGCCTCTTAAATTCTTCTCCCCCCCCCCCCCCCCCCCACTTTCACATCAGTCTGAAGAAGGGTCTCGACCCAAAACGTTGCCTATTTTCTTCACTCCATAGATGCTGCCTCACACGCTGAGTTTCTCCAGCATTTTTATCTACCTGTCTTTGACTTCTTCACTTCATAAGTGAAAGCAGCAGAATTAGGCCATTCGGCCCATCAAGCTACTCCGCCGTTCAATCATGGCCGGTCTCTCAACCCCATTCTCCTGCCGTCTCCCCATAACCCCTGACACAGGGAGGATGCTCCTCAAACTGCGGAGCATCCTGGACAATACAGCTCACCCCCCCTCCATGACACACGGGTCAACCTGAGGAGCACCTTCAGCAACAGACTGGTCCCACCAAGATGCAGCACAGAACGCCACAGGAGATCCTTCTTCCCTGTGGCTGTCAAACTGGACAACTCCTCCCCCTTCTGTCGTGGGGTAGACTGACTCCCTCCTCCCCAATCTTTGCACATCCCCAATCCTGGACTTTCCACTCGTCACTTTAATTTCATGTATCTTGTGTTTTATGAGCAGTTTCCCTCCTGGGATAAATAAAGTTCTATCGTATAGTATCATAATCAAGAATCTGTCAATCTCCACCTTAAAGATAACCATTGACTTGGCCTCCACAGCCTTCTGTGACAATGTATTCCGCAGATTCACCACCCTCTGACCAAAGAAATTCCTTCTCATCTCCTTTGTAAAGGTATCATGATGTGATCTTTTATCCATCCAACATTTTGTTTATTGCAATATTTCAATTTGTTGTTATTTTTATTTGTTTTTTGTACTTTGCATATTGTACATTTTGGTTTAACATTACAAAACTAGACAGATCCAATGGATTCAAGATTCAAGAGATTCAAGAGAGTGTATTGTCATGTGGCCCAGATAGGACAATGACATTCTTGCTTTACTTCAGCACAACAGAATATATTGGGCATAAATAAATACAGAACAGTTCAGTGTGTACACATACAATTGTAAATATATATACACACATAAATAAGCATATAAAGTGCAATAGGCTATTAAAGTTCAGATTTTTGTTTGAGTTGAGCTTAATATGGCTGTGGGGAAGTAGCTATTCCTGAACCTGGATGTTGCAGATTTCAGGTTCCTGTACCTTCTACCTGAAGGCAATGGGATTCAATCCTTAACCATCCCATTGTAATCCAGATCCCGTTGCCAAAGGTAATGAATCTGAGTAGATCACAAAGTGCCGGAGTAACTCGGCAGGTCAGGCAGCATCTGTGGAGGGAATGGCCAGGTGACATTTTGGGTCAGGACTCTTCTTCAGACTGATTGTGGTAGGTGGAGAAATGGTGGAAATGGGAGGTGAGAGAAGGACTAAGCCTGGCAAGTGATAGGTGGAGAAAAAAGGCACAAAGTGCTGGAGTAGCTCAGTGGTTCGTAACTCCTCCCTCGACAACTGTCCAGGAACCCCGACAGTCCTTTCAGGTGAGGCAGAGGTTCACTTGCACCTCCTCCTACCTCATCTACTGTATCCATTGTTCAAGATGTGGAAAATACCTTTTTAAAAGGATATTGGGATGAGGATAGGTGATTGTGAGTGGGATATTTGTTATACTGATTGTATTGGGAAGGGTGATTATAGGGTGATGGGTTGTATATATGACTAAGATACTGTATAGTATATGAGGGTTTTTTGTTTTCTTTTTTCTTTTTTTCTCTTGTATGGCTGTAAATATTTGATTAGTGTATAAATGTAAATAATTTGGTGTACATATAGCTGCTGGTGTACATATGGTGTACATGGGACAGAGCCTTCTTCAGGGCAGCTCCCAGGCTCTGGAACTCCCTCCCCCAACTGATCCGCAATTCCGTGTCCCTCACCATCTTCCAGTCCCGCCTCAAGACCCATCTCTTCACCTCTGCCTATCCTTAGCCCCACGTCCCCGTCCCTTTTCATCTGTGCATTAATTGCCTCATACTGTGTTTTGTATTGAATTCTGTCTTTACTTTGTCTCTACTATTTATTTCATTCCCCTTACATATTTTTCCTCTACATGCTCAATTTTTGTAAGGTGTCATTGAGACTCTTGAAAGGCGCCCATAAATAAAATTTATTATTATTATTATTATTATATAGCTGCTAAATTTGTATAAGATAATTATAAGCAGTTGAATAAGGGGTGGGAATTATTAAGCTTTGGCTTCTTCCTGCTCCTTTTCGGACACATACGATTTCATTTATTTATAGATATTGTTTATGACACTTTATAAATATTCTTAGGTACACAAAAATGCGGAGAAACTCAGCGGGTGCAGCAGCATCTATGGAGCGAAGGAAATAGGTAACGTTTCGGGCCGAAACCCTTCTTCAGACTGATAGGGGGTGGCGGGGAGAAGGAAGGAGAAAAGGAGGAGGAGGATTCTTGTTTTGTTTTTTTGTTTTTTGTATGCTGTTTCACACTTGCTTTTTATTCTTTTATTCTGTTCGAAATAAATAATTAAATTAAATTAAATTAAATTAAATTATACATCGGCGAGACCAAACGCAGACTGGGCGATCGTTTCGCTGAACACCTTTACTCAGCCCGCCTGGACCTACCTGATCTCCCGGTTGCCAAACACTTTAATTCCCCTTCCCATTCCCACACTGACATTTCTGTCCTAGGCCTCCTCCATTGTCAGAGTGGCTAAACACAAATTGGAGGAACAGCATCTCATATTCCGCTTGGGCAGCTTACAACCCCATGGTACGAATATTGATTTCTCTAACTTCAAGTAACCGCTGCATTCCCTCTCTCTCTCCATCTCTCCCCCACCCGTCACACCAGCTTCTCGTTCTCACCTAGCACACAGCTGACAATGGCCTGTTTCCTTTCTCATTGTTACTTTTTTGCATATCTTTCATTCATTTGTTCTATATCTCTCTGCATCATCGTCTATATCTCTAGTTTCCCTTTCCCGTGATTTTCAGTCCTAAGTAGGGTCTCGACCCGAAACGTCACCCATTCCTTTTCTCCAGATGCTGCCTGTCCCGCTGAGTTTCTCTATCTTTTTGTGTCTAACCGGGTTTAAACCAGAATCTGCGGTTCCTTCCTATACGAGTTATAGATCTGTGTTGCACGGAAACGGGACCACCTAGTCCATGCTGACCAAGTTGGCGGATCAGGCTCGTCCCATTTGTTGATTATTCATTACCTAGTTGGCCCATTTCCATCCAAACCTATCCTATCCAGCACTTTGTGTCTTTAAGTATATTACTGAGTGATTTTGTATTGTGTACGTTGGTGAAGCTGTTGGGGAAAAGGTGGATTTTAACTTATTTTTCACTTCAGGCTCAATAGACAATAGACGATAGGTGCAGGATTATGCCATTCGCTCCTTCGAGCCAGCACCGCCATTCAATGTGATCATGGCTGATCATCCAAAATCAGTACCCCGTTCTCCCCATATCCCCTGACTCCGCTATCTTTAAGAGCTCTATCTAGCTCTCTCTTGAAGGTATCCAGAGAACCGGCCTCCACTGCCCTCTGAGGCAGAGAATTCCACAGACTCACAACTTTCTGTGAGAAAAAGTGTTTCCTCGTCTCCGTTCTAAATGGCTTACCCCTTATTCTTAAACTGTGCCCCCTGGTTCTGGACTCCCCCAACATCGGGGACATGTTTCCTGCCTCTAGCGTGTCCAAACCCTTAACAATCTTATATGTTTCAATAAGATATCCTCTCATCCTTCTAAACTCCAGAGTGTACAAGCCCAGCCGCTCCATTCTCTCAGCATATGACAGCCCTGCTGTACATGGACAGTACAGGTATGTGGATAGGACGCTTTTGGAGGGATATGGACCATGTGCAGGCAGGTGGGACTAGTGTAGCTGGGACATGTTGGCCCGTGTGGGCAAGTTGGGCCGAAGGGGCCTGTTTCCATGCTGTATCACTCTATGACTCTTTGTACATGCTCAGAAGAGCCTTTCCATCGGAAGAAGGGTCCCAATCTGAAACCTTGCCCATCCATGTTCTCCAGGGATGCTGCCTGATCCACTGAATTGCTCCAGCACTTTGTATTTTTTTGTAAACCAGCTTCTGCAGTTCCATGTTTTGGTCATATTTCGTGATCATTTTGCACTTGACTGAATCTTTGGATCAAAACTCTAATATAGAATAAGTTTATTTTTGAGTTCAGTTGAGCTATTTTTTAATATACAGGACACAGCTGAGCAGAATATCAAACTCTACAATTACTTTAGGGAAGTATTGACTTTTATATTGTTTTTTTATTGTGTGGTCAATGTGGCTAGCTTTGTACACAATCTTAAATAAATTATTTTTTACTGCAAAGTAGGAAAAGTTAGCTACATTCCCACACTGATCTTATAGAAACATATAAAATTCTTAAGGGATTGGACAGGCTAGGTGCAGGAAAAATGTTCCCGATGTTGGGGGGAGTCCAGAACCAGGGATCACAGTTTAAGAATAAGGGGTTAGGCCATTTAGGACCGAGATGAGGAAAAACCTTTTCACCCAGAGAGTTGTGAATCTGGAATTCTCTGCCACAGAAGGCAGTGGAGGCCAATTTACTGGATGTTTTCAAGAGAGAATTAGATTTAGCTAAGGGCTAAAGGAATCGTGGGTTATGGGGAAAAAGCAGGAATGGGGTACTGATTTTAGATGATCAGCCATGATCATATTGAATGGCGGCGCTGGCTTGAAGTGCCGAATGTCCTACTCCTGCATTTATGTTTCCATGACCTTTCTGTCCTGGGCCTCCTCCACAGTGGGAGTGAGGCCCAATGCAAATTGGAGGAACAGCACCTTGTATTTCGCTTTGGCAGCTTACACAATAGACATTAGGTGCAGGAGAAGCCCATTCAGCCCCGTCGAGCCTGCACCGCCATTCAATGTGATCATGGCTGATCATCCACAATCAGTACCCCGTTCCTGCCTTCTCCCCATATCCCCTGACTCAACTACCTTTAAGAGCCCTATCTAGCTCTCTCTTGAAAGTATCCAGAGAACCGGCCTCCACTGCCCTCTGAGGCAGAGAATTCCACATACTCACAACTCTCTGTGTGAAAAAGTGTTTCCTCGTCTCCGTTCTAAATGGCTTACTCCTTATTTTTAAACTGTGGCCCCTTGGTCTGGACTGCCCCAACATCGGGAACATGTTTCCTGCCTCTAGCGTGTCCAAACCCTTAATAATCTTATATGTTTCAATGAGATGCCCTCTCATCCTTCTAAACTCCAGAGCGTACAAGCCCAGCTGCTCCATTCTCTCAGCATATGACAGTCCCGCCATCCCGGGAATTAACCTTGTAAACCCCAGCTGTATTGTTGTTATTATTGAATATTGACTTCTCTAACTTCAAGTAACCCTTGCTTTCCCTCTCTCTCCATCTCTCCCCCATCCTAGCTCTCCGACTAGTTTCACTGTCCTTTTGATGAAATTTTACTGATTGTATGCCTCGTTGTCACCTTCCCTTCAGCCAGCAATGAACCATTCTACGTTCTCCTTGATCATCATCCCCTTTGATCTGTGTTTTCACACCATGCCCTTCCATATCTCTATGTCACCCCCCCCCCCGATTCTCAGTCCGAAGAGAAATGTGAGGTGTTGCATTTTGGGACATCAAACATGGGCAGGACATACACAGTGAACGGCAGGCCTCTAGGGAGTGTTGTAGAGCAGAGGGATCTAGCAGTGCAGGAGCATGGTTCCTTGAAGGTGGAGTCGCGGGTAGATAAAGTAGTTAAAAATAATTTTGGCACATTGACCTTCATCAGGCAGAGTAATGAGTATAGAGGTTAGGAGGTCATGTTGCAGTTGTATAAGAAGTTGGAGCAGAGTATTGTGTTCAGTTCTGGGCACCATGTTATAGGAAAGATATTGTCAAGCTGGAAAGGGTACAGAGAAGATTTACGAGGATGTTGCCAGGACTAGAGGGTGTGAGCTATAGGGAGAGGTTGAGTAGGCTGGGTCTCTATTCCTTGGAGCGCAGGAGGATGAGGGGTGATCGTATGGAGGTGTACAAAATCATGAGCGGAATAGATCGGGTAGATGCACGGAGTCTCTTGCCCAGAGTAGGGGAATCGAGGACCAGAGGACATAGGTTTAAAGTTAAGGGGAAAAGATTTAATGGGAATCTGAGGGGTAACTTTTCCACACATAGGGTGGCGGGTGTATGGAACGAACTGCCAGAGGAGGTAGTTGAGGCTGGGACTTTCCCAACGTTTAAGAAACAGGTACATGGATAGGACAGGTTTGGAGGGATATGGACCAAACGCAGGCAGGTGGGACTAGTGTAGCTGGGACATTGTTGGCCGGTGTGGGCAAGTTGGGCCGAAGGGCCTGTTTCCACACTGTATCACTCTATGACTCTGAGGGTCTCGACCCGACCCGAAACGTCACCCATTCCTTCCCTCCAGAGATGCTTCCTGTTCCGCTGAGTTACTCCAGCATTTTGTGTCTATCTTTAGCTACTGTCCTAAGTTATTGTGTGGATAAGAAAAACATTAAGTTTATTAATTAATGGCGGCTGTGGTGAAGTAATCTGCGTACGTGCAAGATATTGTGTGCATATCTGCTATGATTCCATAAGCACTGGTCGCATATGTACCATATGCGACGTAACCATGTGTACAGTAACTTCCGCCTGATGTTACTAACTTCTATCCACATTGAGCTCCTAAACCAATGGTCCATATCTGGAACTGTTGCTGCCTTTCATTGGGTTAATTGAGCTGACGTAATGTGTAGGAAGGAACTGCAGATGCTGGTTTAAACCGAAGATAGACACAAAAAAGCTGGAGTAACTCTGCGGGACAGGCAGCATCTCTGGAGAGAGGAATGGGTGACGTTTCCCCATTCCTTTAAGAACAAGGGGAAAGCCATTTAGAACGGAGACGTGGAAACACTTTTTCACACAGATATAGAAACATAGAAAATAGGTGCAGGAGGAGGCCATTCGGCCCTCATGCCAGCACCGTCATTCATTGTGATCATGGCTGATCGTCCCGTATCAATAACCCGTGCCTGCCTTCTCCCCGTATCCCTTGACTCCACTAGCCCCTAGATAGTTGTGAGTCTGTGGAATTCTCTGCCTCAGTGGGCGGTGGAGGCCAGGTCTCTGGATACTTTCAAGAGAGAGCTAGATAGGGCTCTTAAAGATAGCGGAGTCAGGGGATATGGGGAGAAGGCAGGAACGGGGTACTGATTGGGGATGATCAGCCATGATCACATTGAATGGCTTTGCTGGCTCGAAGGGCCGGATGGCCTACTCCTGCACCTATTGTCTATTGTCTATTCCTTCTCTCCAGAGATGCTGCCTGTCCCGCTGAGTTACTCCAGCTTTTTGTGTCCATCTTGAGCTAACGTAATGGTGGATGTGACAGGACAGGCCTCGTAGCAATCATCCCATACTCCGACACTCAATGAAACAGCATGGTGACAGAGGTGGACTGTGATGAACACAGAGCAGTTGGGTCACACTAACTCCCCCAAGGAACTAGTGTCACATTGGAGTAAAATCATTGAATATATTTCATGGCTTTACTTTGTGTACTAGTCATGTTTCTACTATTTATTTCATTCCCCTTACATGTTTTTCCTCTACCTGCTAAATTTTTGTAAGGTGTCCTTGAGACTCTTGAAAGGCGCCCATAAATAAAATTTATTATTATTATTATTATGGTTGATTGAATGTAACAGAGATGTAAGGGGGACAGAGACATATTATTGATTAGTACGTGTGTCGGGGGTTACGGGGAGAAGGTAGGAGAATGGTGTTAAGAGGGAAAGATAGATCAGCCATGATTGACAATAGACAATAGGTGCAGGAGTAGGCCATTCGGCCCTTTGAGCCAGCACCGCCATTCAATCCATCCAGTCATCCATGCCTTCATCTCCTCCCGACTGGACTACTGCAACTCACTTCTCCTTGGCATCAGCTCCACCTACATCAACCGACTCCAACTGGTCCAGAACGCAGCCGCCCGACTCATCACCCACACCAAATCCTGGCATCACATCACTCCAGTCCTCAAACAACTTCACTGGCTTCCCATCTCCCACCGGATCACCTACAAAATCCTGGTCCTCACCTACAAAGCCCTCCACCATCTGGCCCCCCCAACCCTCACGGTCCCTCAGATCCACATCAGCCGGTCTCCTCTCCATCCACAAGTCCCACCTCCGCAGTTTTGGGGACAGAGCCTTCTCCAGGGCAGCTCCCAGGCTTTGGAACTCCCTCCCCCAACTGATCCGCAATTCCGTGTCCCTCACCATCTTCCAGTCCCGCCTCAAGACCCATCTCTTCACCTCTGCCTATCCTTAGCCCCACGTCCCCCTCCCTTTTCATCTGTGCTTGAATTGCCTCATATTGTGTTTTGAATTGAATTCTGCTTTTACTTTGTGTACTAGTCATGTCTCTACTATTTATTTCATTCCCCTTACATGTTTTTCCTCTACTTGCTAAAGGTCTCGAGCATGAATGCAGTTAGGGTCAGTAACTAAATAGACAATAGACAATAGGTGCAGGAGTAGGCCATTCGGCCCTTCGAGCCAGCACCGCCATTCAATGTGATCATGGCTGATCATCCACAATCAGTACCCCTTTCCTGCCTTCTCCCCATATCACCTGACTCCGCTATTTTTAAGAGCCCTATTTAGCTCTCTCTTGAAAGCATCATGAGAACCCGCCTCCACCGCCCTCTGAAGCAGAGAATTCCATTGAATAGTGAAGTAGACTCGATGGGTCAAAGAGCCTAATTCTGATCCTATCACTTCATGACCTTATGACCCTTCTGCATCCCGTCAACGTCTGTGTGCGGCAAGGTGGCGCAACGGTAGAGTTGCTGCCTGACAGCGCCAGAGACCGGGGTTCGATCCCGACTACCGTTTCTGTGTGTACGGAGTTTATACCTTCTTCCCGTGACCTGCGTGGGTTTTCTCCGGGTGCTCCGCTTTGCTCCCATACTCCAAAGAGCCATGGAGGGATACAGCGCGGAAGTAGGCCCTTCAGCCCAACTTGACCACACCGACCAACATGTCCCAGCTGTGCTCGTCTGCCTCAGAGGGCGGTGGAGGCAGGATCTCTGGATGCTTTCAACAGAGAGCTAGATAGGGCTCTTAAAAATAGCGGAGTCTGGTGATATGGGGAGAAGGCAGGAACGGGGTACTGATTGGGGATGATCAGCCATGATCACATTGAATGGCGGTGCTGGCTCGAAGGGCCGAATGGCCTACTCCTGCACCTATTGTCTATTGTCCGACCTACCCACGTTTGGTCCCTATCCCTCCAAACCTGTCCTATCCATGTACCTGTCCAATTGCTTGTTAAATGTTGGCATAGTCCCAGCCTCACCTACCTCCTCTGGCAGCTCGTTCCATGCACCCATGTAAAAAAGTTACCCCTCAGATTCCTATTAAATCTTTTCCCCTTCACCTTAAACCTATGTACTCTGGTCCTCGATTCCCCTACTCTGGACAAGAGACTTTGTGCATCAACTTTGAAAGGTTGTGGGTGCCAGAAACGTCGGTGAAGTCTATTATTACATAGATACATAGACAATAGGTGCAGGAGTAGGCCATTCGGCCCTTCAAGCCAGCACCGCCATTCAATATGATCATGGCTGATCATCCAACTCAGTATCCTGTACCTGCCTTCTCTCCATACCCCCTGATCCCTTTAGCCACAAGCCTCAGGAAGTTTTCTCTCTCCCTCCCTCAGGAACTACTCCAGAATCTAAAGAGTTTTGAAAAATTATCACTAATGCATCCACTATTTCTGGGGCTACTTCATTAAGTACTCTGGGATGCAGCCTATCTGGCCCTGGGGATTTATCGGCTTTTAATCCATTCAATTTACCTAACACCACTTCCCGGCTAACCTGGATTTCACTCAGTTCCTCCATATCATTTGACCCCCGGTCCCCTGCTATTTACGGCAGATTAATTAAGTCTTCCTTAGTGAAGACAGAACCAAAGTAGTTATTCAATTGGTCTGCCATGTCCTTGTTCCCCATGATCAATTCACAATAGACAATAGGTGCAGGAGTAGGCCATTCAGCCCTTCGAGCCAGCACCACCATGCAATGTGATCATGGCTGATCATCCACAATTAGTACCCCGTTCCTGCCTGTCCTTACAGTATCTGTGACTGTGCTTATCTACAGTAGGATTTTACTCGATGGTATTTCACTGTATTTAGGTGGATGACAATAAACATTATTGTCACCGTCATCAGGGAGGGCCTGTTTCTGTGCTTTATCACTAAACTAAACTCACCTAACAAGCTGGTGTGTGGGAAAGAGCTGCAGCTGCTGGTTGAAATGGAATGCAGACACAAAATGCTGGAGTAACTCAGCGGGACAGGCAGCACCCCTGGAGAGAAGGAACGGGCTACGTTTCGGGTCGAGACCCTTCTTCAGACTTGTGGTCTGAAGAAGGGTCTCGAGCCGAAAGGTCGCCCATTCCTTCTCTCCAGAGATGAGAGTCAAGAGTGTTTTATTGTCATATGTCCCGGATGGGACAATGAAATTCTTACTTGCTGCAGCACAACAGAATATGTAAACATAGTACATAACGGGGGAAGTGAAAAACAAGAACAAGTTCAATAAATAACAAATATAGTGCAATAATAATATAGTCTTTTGCAGGTCAGAGCTCAGAGTTTATTCATTGTTGTGTTGGCTGTAGGGAAGAATGCTATTCCTGAACCTGGACGTTACAGTTTTCAGGCTCCTGTACCTTCTTCCTGATGGCAGGGGTGAAATGAGTGTGTGGACAGGATGGTACGGGTCTTTGATGATGTTGGCTGCCTTTTTGAGGCAGGGACTACGATAGATCCCTTCGACGGATGGGAGGTCAAAGCCGGTGATGGACTGGGCAGTGGTCACAACTTTTTGTTGTCTTTTTCACTCCTGGACGTTCAAGCCGGGTGCTGCCTGTCCCGCTGAGCGACTGCAGCATTTTGTGTCTGTCTAGGTTCACACGGGCTGGTTAGGCAGAACTGAATCCTGTGTCACAAGGTAAGAGTCCTTTGTGCGTAAAATAAATAAACCCTTACGAAGTAACTTCAGTGTGAATAATGACTTGTGGAGCTTCCTGTAAAGGCTACATGAGCATCTGACCACATAGTTCGCACAGTGGCCTGTGGGCTGTGATTCAGTCATGTAACAGAACCATGTGGTACAGTGCTGATCTGATGATACAGTTTTCTACATCATTGCATAAATTATTGTGCAAATGCATTAGTTAACGCCTGAGATTCAACGTTGATAGACAAAGTAATAGAAAGAGTTATGGAGTGATACAGCGTGGATACGGGCCCTTCAGCCCAACTTGCCCACGCCGACCAACATGTCCGCGTCTACGCTGGCCCCACCTGCCTACATTTGGCCCATATCCCTCCAAACCTGCCCTATCCACGTACCTGTCCAGTTGTTTCTTAAACGTTGCGATAGTCCCTGCCTCACCTACCTCCTCTGGTGACTTGTTCCGTACACCCGCCACCCTTTGTGTAAAACAAGTTACACCTCAGGTTCCCATTAAATCTACCCTCCCCCCCCCCCCCCCGGTTCTCGACTCCCCTACTCTGGGCAAGAGACTCTGTGCGTCTACTCGATCTATTCCTCTCGTGATCGTGCACTGGTGAAGAAAAGAGGGGTTGGTGAGATTAAAGGAACATTACATAACTATATAACAGCACTACTGTGACCATGGGTGATGCATCCTAGTTGTTGGCTCCTCGGCTAGAGCAGCGTCGCTTGTGGCTGAAGAGACCAATGTGGGAGTGACAGTCTTTGTGGCAAAGGTCACATTTGTGCGTGTGGTCTCTGGTTTGTTGAAGTTGCCGCGCTCCTTTCTATGTGCCCGCTTGTCTGCCGCTGCCTTCAACAGTTTCTCTTGCCCCGTTTTGAGATGTTGGTTCAGGGTACCTCTCCACCTCGTGCGGTCAGCTGCAAGGCTCTCCCAGGGCTCCACATCGATGTCGAGCGCCTTCATATCTCTCTTGCAGACATCCTTGTAACGTGGCTGGGGGCGGCCGATGGTTCTCCTCCCAGATGTCAGCTCTCCATAGAGGATGTCTTTTGGAATACGGCCATCCTCCACGCGGTGGGCATGGCCCAGCCACCGCAGTCTGCGCTGCCTGAGTAGAGTGTACATACCGGGAAGGCCAGTGCGAGACAGCACTACTATTTGCAATAAAAACTGTAGGAGCCGTTAAGCTTAAGTCAGTATATTGTAGCCATGTTTAATATTTTAGTTTGTATCTGTCTGTATTTTTGTAGGTGGGATTTGATACGTGGAAGGGGTGTGTTTATTTCTAGAGGAGACTCGCGCAGACTCGTAGATTAAGAGTCAGTTGGGTCTCGGAAGGATGGTGAGAAGACAGCTTTTTACCAATTACACACAGGACATGATCACACACACAAGTTAATGAGACGACATACTTTTATAAGAAGAAACTTTCATATGATTTATATGACAGAGATTAAGGACAGAAGTGACGGATTATTTATTTGCTTTATACCACTTCAATTAAAGACCAATTAATCAAGAAATAACGTTTGGAAGATTTGTTTTTACTATCCTAATTGTGTCGTGTGTGCGTGAAATATACCTTCTGTCCATCCACCCAGGAGTAATGGCTCTCGAAGTTGGACTTTGAGAACGTCATAAAGACTGCCATTATAAAAACACTGCAACTCGGAATATCTTTAGCTTGGAGACAGAGCACGGAAACAGGCCCTTCGGCCCATCGGGTCCGCGCCGACCAGCGATCCCCGTAGACTAGCATCATCCTACGCACTAGGGACAATTTACAAATTTTACCGAAGCCAAATTAACCTGCAAATCTGTCCGTCTTTGGAATGTGGGAGGAAATCGGAGCTCCCGGAGAAAACCCACGCAGGTCATGGGGAGAACGTACAAACTCCGTACAGACAGCACCCGTGGTCAGGGTGGAACCCGGGTCTCCGGCGCTGTGAGGCAGCAACTCTACCGCTGCGCCAACGTGCCGCCATAATTTCTCCACATCATTATCGTCATTGGCCAAGTGGTGAGGGATGGGAATTTTGCTTAAACTCAGGCTCAGGGGAAATTCAGTTGTTTCTACTGCAGGACCGACGAAAAGCAAAACTGAAGTTCAGTTCTTACTTCCTCTTTTATTCAGCAGCAGGCATTTACAGATTATAAAACTGGTCAACTGAGCAATAATTTTCTGTTCTTGCTAGATATTTATATCTTACAGAAATTGTGTAACTTGCCTCCACAGCGTTTCAGAGTGGGATGCCACTAGAAAAGTAATGTATTGCTGCGTTGAATTAAATGATAATGTCGGCAGCTGTAAGCTGTGGCATTCTTTTCGCATGGAATGGAATATAAAAAGATTTAATCAGCCGGGAGACATAATTTCGGTTGATAGAAAATAAGATTTATTTTGGTTTAGAGATACAGGCTCTTCGACTCACTAGGTCCGCGCCGACCAGTGATCATCCTGTACACTAGCACTATCCCACAATTTCAGGTAGTCCCTACTTTCTCCTCCTCTTCCCAGCTCTCCCTCAGCCCACTGGCACCACCTCTTCCTTTCTTCTTCCCGCCCCCCCCACCCTCACATCAGTCTGATGAAGGGATTCGATCCGAAACGTTGCTTATTTCCTTCGCTCCATAGATGCTGCCTCACCCGCTGAGTTTCTCCAGCATTTTTGTCCACTATCCCACACACATTAGGGACACTTTACAGTTTTTTACAGATGAAAATTAACCTACAAACCTGTACGTCTTTGGGGTGGTGGGGAAGGGGGGGTTTGGGGAAGGGGGGGTTTGGGGAAAGGGGGGGGTGTGGAGAAAGGGAGGGGGGTGGGGGAAAGGGAGGTGGGGGGAAGGGGGGTGGAGGGGAGGGGGTGGGGGGAAATGGTGTGTGGGGGGGGGAGGTGGGGGGAGGGCAAAGCGGTGTGTGGGGAGGGTTGGGGGGGAGGGGGAAGGGTGGTGTGGGAGGGGGATTGTGGGGAAAGGGGGGGTGGGGGAAGGGGGGGAAGGGAGGGTGTGTGGGGAGGGGGGTTGTTGCAGCAGATGTAGCTCGCACTCTGCTCACCCCGCACCTTCAGCTTTCGGCCTCACGCAGCAGATCCCGGTCCCACTCCGGCTTCACTCAGAGGCTTCCGGTTCAACTCAGCAGCTTCCGGCTGGCCGTGCTGGTTGTCGCAGAAGCAGCCCGTAAGCTGCTAACTCCCCGTGGCGCGGGCCGCGCGCTCTGCACTGGCTGCACACTCCCCACGAGCTGCTCAACACTTTGCGCCCCTTCAGCTTTTTATTCCCCTCGCCGCGTTATTGACAGCGGGTTCTGGAAGGGGCGGTTTTTACGATTTTTAAACCTTCATATCTTCTGTACTATTTTACTGATCGGAACAAAACATATTTGACCTGCAGCAGAGAATGGTGAGTAAGGTGGCGAAATGTCTTAGCGCTATGGGGGATCATTTTTGCGCAAATTTAATCACAACGCAGACCGGAAGTGGGATAGATAGATAGATAGATAGATAGATAGATAGATAGATAGATAGATAGATAGATAGATAGATAGATAGATAGATAGATAGATAGATAGATAGATAGATAGATAGATAGATAGAGCGAGCCGCATTTAGAGAATTGTGTTCAGTTCTGGGCACCATGTTATAAGAAAAATGTTGTCAAGCTGAAAAGGGTACAGAGAAGTTTTATGAGAATGTTGCCAGGACTTGAGGGTCTGAGCTATAGGGAGAGGTTGCGTAGGCTGGGACTATTCCTTGGAGCACAGGAGGATGAGGGATGATCTTATTAAGGTGTATAAAATTGAGAGGAATAGATCTTCGCTCCATAGATGCTGCTGCACCCGCTGAGTTTCCCCAGCAATTTTGTGTACCAGAGGAATAGATCAGGTTGATGCACAGAGTCTCTTGCCCAGAGTAGGCGAATCGAGGACCAGAGGACATATGTAGGTTTAAGGTGAAGGGGGAAAGATTTAATAGGAATCTGAGGGGTAACATTTTCACACAAAGGGTAGTGGGTGTATGGAACAAGCTGCCAGAGGAGGTAGTTGAGGCAGGGACTATCGCAATGTTTAAGAAACAGTTAGACAGGTACATGGATAGGACAAGTTTGGAGGGATATGGGCCAAATGCAGGCAGGTGGGACTAGTGTAGCTGGGCCATTGTTGGCCGGTGTGGGTGGGTTGGGCTGCAGGGCCTGTTCCACACTGTATCACTCTATGACTCTAGGCTTGGCTGCCACTGTTCTTTATCCTTTGTTTCACTAAAGATAGACACAAAGTGCTGGAGTAACTCAGCGGGTCAGGCAGCATCCCTAGAGCAAATGAATAAGTGACGTTTCGGGTTGGGACACTTCAGTTTCACTCCCAGGGTTTCTCCGTGTGCTATTAGTTTGTTGAATCTGCAGGTTTGTTTAAGATATGGAAGTAAGCAGGCAGGTACAGCAGGCAGTGAAGAAAGCGAATGGCATGTTGGCCTTCATAACAAGAGGAGTTGAGTATAGGAGCAAAGGGGTTCTTCTGCAGTTGTACAGGGCCCTGGTGAGACCACACCTGGAGTATTGTGTGCAGGTTTGGTCTCCAAATTTGAGGAAGGTCATTCTTGCTATTGAGGGAGTGCAGCGTAGGCTCACCAGATTAATTCCTGGGATGGCGGGACTGTCATATGTGGTTATACTGGGCTTATATACTCTGGAATTTAGTATGAGAGGGGATCATATTGAAACATATAAGATTATTATGGGTTTGGACACACTAGAGGCAGGAAACATGTTCCCGATGTTGAGGGAGTCCAGAACCAGGGATCACAGTTTAAGAATAAGGGGTAAGCCATTTAGAACAGAGATGAGGAAAAGCTTTTTCACACAGAGGGTTGTGAATCTGTGGAATTCTCTGCCTCAGAGGGTGGTGGAGGACATTTCTCTGGATGCATTCAAGATAGAGTTGGATCTTAAAGATAGCAGTCAAGGGATATGATGAGAAGGCAGGAACGGGATACTGAATGTGGATGATCAGCCATGATCATATTGAATGGCGGTGCTGTCTCGAAGGGCCGAATGGCCTACTCCTGCACCTATTGTCTATGATATTGAATATAGAACAGTGCAGCACAAGAACGGGCCCTTTCGACCCACAACGTCTGTGTTGAACATGATGTCAAGACCAACTATGTGTAATCCTATCCCTCCATTCCTTGCATATCCATATGCCTATCCACAATGGTAAACCTCCTCTGCACCCTTTTCAATGCCTTCATATCCTTCCTGGTTTGGGGCGAACCATACGAAATACTCCAAATGCGGCCTAACCAAAGTCCTGTGAAATACTCATCCAAAAGCCTAATGCATTCCCTACACTCGAGGGGCAATTTACAGAGGGCCGATTCACCTGCAAATCTGCAAGTCTTTGAGGCGTGGGAGGAAACCGGAGCACCCAAACTCCACACAGACAGCACCCGAAGTCGGGATTGAACCTGGGTCTCTGGCACTGCGAGGCAGCAGCTCTACCTACTGCGCCACTAGTTCGCCATGGGAGGTGGTATTGAAGGAGAAAATTATCCAGTTACCCTCTGAGACGTTACACTAACGCACTGGACTGACGGACCATGACGCTGCTTTCACGGTTGAATATGAATTGTATTGTTCTTCACGGCCGGCTGAAGGCACATTATGTCCCTTCATAACCACATCCCAAGCCTGCCATTTTGTTCAGTCCTCAGTCAGCCCTAGACTGACTCCAGAATACAGTAGAGGGGGGAAGTGGAACAAATTTTCAACCACTATGGCACAGGGAACTACATCACAACTCTCCCCTTTACCAGAGTAAAGTTTTGGTTAGGCACGGTGGCGTAGAGCTAGAGTTGCTGCCTTACAGCGCCAGAGACTCGGGTTCGATCCTGACTTCGGGTGCTGTCTGTACGGAGTTTGTACGTTCTCCCTGTGACCCATGTGGGTTTTCTCCAGGATCTCTGGTTTCCTCCCACACTCCAAAAACATTCAGGTTTGTAGGCTTCTTCTTCTACTTCTTGCCGGGTCGCTACACTTTTCCAAGCCACTGCGTAACGCAGGCTCTGGTCACGTGGGTTGAAGACCTTGAGATCGTCTGGTTTGCAGGGCTCTGGGAGGAGGGGGCAGGCAGGTAAGTGCTCCATAGTTTGGGTGGTCTGCCCGCAGCCACATTGGGTTGGCCCATCGTTGTTGTACCCCCATTTCTGCACGAGGGCTTTGCACCATCCGACCCGTGTTCTGAGGCGGTTGAGGCAGAGCCAGACTGGCCATGTCTCTGTCACTCCCAATAGAAGGGACTCCTCGGGGTATAGTGTCAGTGTGTGGGGTTTTGATTGTGGGTGTTTCACCCGAGCATCTATCGTACAGGTGCGGGGGTTATCATCCAGGGGTCGAACTGCATGTAGGAAGCTATTTCTGGATTTTAACCCCTTTGGTGCCTGGACGTGTTGGAAGAGTGGGTGACGAGGGTTTGAAGGCTAGTTGGCTTGGTATCATTGTAATTTGTCCCTCTCGTGTGTACGATAGCATTGGTGTGCGAGGATCGCTGGTCGGCATGGACTCGGTGGGTCGAATGGCCAGTTTCTGCGCCATCTCTAAAATTAAAACTCGACGGCATAGGTTTATGGCATCAGTTATGGATAAAGTCAAAGGAGGTGTGTGGTAAGCTTCTTACAGAGGGTGACGGGTGACAATAGACAACAGGTGCAGGAGTAAGCCATTCGGCCCTTCAAGCCAGCACCGCCATTCAATGTGATCATGGCTGATCATCCCCAATCAGTACCCCGTTCCTGCCTTCTCCCCAAATCCCCTGATTCCGCTATTTTTAAGAGCCCTATCTAGCTCTCTCTTGAAAGCATCCAGAGAACCTGCCTCCACCACCCTCTGAGGCAGAGAATTCCACACTCACAACTCTGTGTGAAGAAGTGTTTCCTCGTCCCCGTTCTAAATGGCTTACCCCTTATTCTTAATCTGTGGCCTGGAACGCAATGCCAGGGGTGGTGGTGGAGGCAGATATGATAATGGCTTTTATTGGAAGAGTTTAGATAAACACATGGATATGCATGGAATGGAGGGATAGGGATCATTCTCAGGTAGATTAGTCTTACAGCGCCAGGGACCTGGGTTCGATCCTGACTACGGGTGCCATCTGTATGGAGTTTGTACGTTCTCCCCGTGACCTGCGTGGGTTTTCTCCCCAATCTCCGGTTTGCTCCCACACTCCAAAGACGTACAGGTTTGTCGGTTAATTGGCCTTGTAGGAATATAAATTGTCCCGAGTGTGTGTAGGACAGTGTTAGTGTGTGGGGATCGCCAGTCGGCACGGACTTGGTAGGCCGAAGGGGCCTGTTTCGTCGCTGCATCTCTAAACTGAAGTAAACTAAAAAGATGAAGTGAGTTTTTCTCGGCATTATGTTCGGCACAGATAGAAGGCTCCTACAGTGTTGAGCTTCTTGACTGCTGTTGAAGCCAAACTCACCCAATGGAGAGTACTCCATCACTCCTGACGAACCTTATAGATGGTTGAAAGACTCTGGGTTGTTAGGAGTGATTTGTCACAGGATTAGTTTATGGATACAGCATGGAAACAGGCCCTTTGGCCCATCTTGTCCACTCCGTTCAGTGTATAGTTTATTGTCTCGTGTACCGAGGTATAGTGTAAAGCTTTGACCATCGATCACCCATTCTCACAAGTGGGTTCTATGTTATCCCACATTTTTCCCATCCACTCCCTGCACACGTGGGGGGGGCAATTGGGATTCGGGAGGAAACTGGACAATCTGGGAGAGACCCAGGCGGTCACAGGGAGAACATGCAAACTCTGCAGTCAGCACCCGAGATTTGGATCGTACCCGGGTCTCTGGTTGCTGTGAGGCTGCGACTGGACCAGCAATGCTTGTGGTTTTAATTTGAAATTATCCAAATATTTACCCCTTTTATGCAATTTTTTAATGTTCATGTACTTCAGAATCTGACCATTCCACTCTTCGTGACTATAATGGCTCTATGTAAGTTCTATCCAATTGCTCCCTAGTCAACTACGCTTTTCTCATTGTGTAGGAAGGAACTGCTAATGATGATTTAAACCGAAGATAGACACAAAAAGCTGGAGTAACTCAGCGGGACAGGCAGCATCTCTGGAGAGAAGGAATGGGTGACGTTTTTTGGATCGAGACCCTTCTTCAGACTTTTCTCATTGTCTCCTTGTTCTACTCGTGAAGAAATAAAAATTGAAATCACAAAACGTGCAAATTAACCGTTTTAAGAATGTAGAACAGTATAGCACAGGAACAGGCCCTTCGGCCTACTCTGGTGCCAACTTAAACTCATCTCTGCATGCATGTGATCCATATAGCTATTAACTATAAGGGGAGACAGGACAAACACAGTTTGTTTTCTCTGGAGTGTCAATAGACAATAGGTGCAGGAGTAGGCCATTTGGCCCTAAAAAGCCAACACCGCCATTCAATGTGATCATGGCTGATGATCCACACTCAGTACCCCGTTCCTGCCTTCTCCCCATATCCCTTGACTCCGCTATCTTTAAGAGCTCTATCCAACTCTCTCTTGATGGCTGATCTATCCACATATGACAGTCCCAGCATCCCGGGAGTTAACCTTGTGAACCTACTCTGCACTCCCTCAATAGCAAGAAGTCAGAGACTTAGGATAGACCTGATAGACGTATAGAAAATTATCATGAGCATGGATAGGGTGGACAGTATCTCTCCTGTATACCCATAGGCCTATCCTCGTAAGTGCCACTGTTGGATGTGTCTCACCCCACCACTGACAACGCGTTCCAGGAACCCACCACTCTACGTGAAATACTTGTCCCGCATATCTCTTTTAAACTTTGATCCTCTCATCTTAAAGCTATGCCCTTTAGAACAAAGAACAGCACAAGGTAGGCCCTTCGGCCCACAATGTATGAGCCCAACCTGGTGCCAAGGCCATCACTTATCTACCTATACATAACTCCATATCCTGAAACTGTAACATCCAGGTTCAGGAACAGCTTCTTCCCTGCAGCTCTGCAGCGCTGGGACACGGGCTCGACCCGGACTGCGGATGAGGCGGGGTCTGTGCGCGCTCTCCCCTGTCTCCCACTCACATCTGTCCTCCCTCTCTTGATGTTACGCCCGCTCTCCCGCTACCTGGCACCCCCGTTCCTCAGATTAAATATATTTTTACACGTAAATCATGAATAAAGATAAGAATTTACATACAGTGTATGAAGCCAGCGCTTCGTTCACTTTTTCTTTATAGCCAGTGACCTTTGACAAATCCCATGATTCCTTGCGTTTTTCGGAATACCGAACTTACTTATTCCTCTCATGATTTTATACAACTCAGTAAGATCACCCTGCATCCTCCTGCGCTCCAAGGAATAGAGATCCAGCCGACTCAACCTCTCCCTGTAGTTCAGACCCTCTAGCCCTGGCAACATCCTTGTAAATCTTCTCCGTTCCATTTCCAGCTTGAAACATCTTTCCTATAACATGGTGCCCAGAACTGTGTGGCTTCACCAACGTCTTATACAACTGCAACATGTCCTCCCAACTTCTATACTCCCAATGCTCTCTTCCCTTTTTTTTATCATCAATTGTTTTTTGATGCCTTCTTCCAAATCACTTTATTATTTTTAGACAAACGTCTTTGGTTAACTATATTAGAAATCGTTTTTCTCTTGCACATAGCGCCACCTACTGTTGCAATTAATTTCAGCAGCTGATTAAACATTTGGTCAAGTTGGCCTCCTTCAAAATGAAAATGAGTAAAGAAATAACCGAATCAAGAAAAAATATTTTAAAATATATATTATGCGCGGAAACAGGCCATTTGGCCCACCGAGTCCGTGACAACCAGCAATCTCTGCACACTAACACTTTCCTACACATACAAGGGACAATAGACAATAGGTGCAGGATGAGGCCATTCAGCCCTTCGAGCCATGATCATGGCTGATCATCCACAATCAGTACCCCGTTCCTGCCTTATCCCATATCCTCTATCCGCTATCTTTAAGAACTCTATCCAATTCTCCCTTGAAAGCATCCAGAGAACCGGCCTCCACTGCCCTCTGAGGCAGAGAATTCCACAGACTCACCACTCTCTGTGAGAAAAAATGTTTCCTCGTCTCTGTTCTAAATGGCTTACCCCTTATTCTTAAACTGTGGCCCCTGGTTTTGGACTCCCACAACATCGGGAACATGTTTCCTGCCTCTAGCGCGTCCAAGCCCTTAACAATCTTATATGTTTCAATGAGATCACCTCTCATCCTTCTAAACTTCAGAGTGTACAAGCCCAGCTGCTCCATTCTCTCAGCATACGACAGTCCCGCCATCCCGGGAATTAACCTTGTAAACCTACGCTGCACTCCCTCAATAGCAAGAATGTCCTTCCTCAAATTATGGGACCAAAACTGCACACAATACTCTAGGTGTGGTCTCACTAGGGCTCTGTACAACTGCAGAAGGACACTAGGGCTCTGTACAACTGCAGGAGGACACTAGGGCTCTGTACAACTGCAGAAGGACACTAGGGCTCTGTACAACTGCAGAAGGAATACAAAAGATAATCATGTCTTGTCTTTTGGCTGACTGGTTAACACGCAACAAAATCTTTTCACTGTACCTCGGTAGATGTGACAATAAACTAAACTGAATCTTAGACTAATTTGTACGTTCTCCCCATGACCGCGTGGGTTTCCTCTGGATGTTCTGGTTTCCTCCCACACCCCAAAGACATGTGGGTTGGTATGTTAGTTGTCCTGTGTAAAGTGCCTCAAGAATGTTGACGAATGGTAAAATCTGAGGGAGTTCATGAGAACGCGGGAAGAATAAAACAGTGGGATTAACGTAGGATTGATAAAAATGGGTCCGGGGTGGATTTGGTAGACTGTAAATAGTAAAGTTAAAGAATTATACACCAGCTCCAATCTGTAAGATGAATGAAAATGGGTTGGTGTAGATTTGGTAGGCTGTAAATTTCTAAGTTCACAGAATCGTCCAGCAGTTCCAATCAGTGAACAAAATGGATGAGAAGGGAAACGTATTAAGAGGAATAATGCAAATATATTAGCGTTTTAGCAAAGCTGAAAACTATCATTAGGGATAAATCTTTAAGAATGAGTATGATTTGCCAGGCTCAGCAATGAAGCCTGATAAAGACATCAACTACACAGAAACATTATAATTACAACAACAATTGCTTGCCAATATTCAACTTTATTTACATATTTAACGAAATACTTTTCATAGCAGGGAATGTACCTAAAAGTGCCAAAATGTTAAAAAAAAAAAAAAAACTGTTGTATAAACTATAACAAACATAAAATGGAATACCCACTATTTCTTTATCCAGTGTACAGGCATTTTGATACTGGGCATTCCAATTTGCATCATTTAATAAACTCAATAAATTCCTTCCAGGCTGATGCGTGGTGACCTTTAAAACCGTTTTCTCTCCCACTGTGGGACACTTCTTTTTCCAAAGGTTAATCTTGGAAACCTGTATTGTTTCCGAACCGTATGGTTGCAAATGTACAGTTGGGTTTGCCATCACACCGGATGATATTCAGCGAGTCCGATCGCTATGAATAGATCCAACCCAATGAAGTCCTCAAACGTTAAAGGATGACAATCCTGACATCATGACAACTCGTCGATAAGCAGTCAATTCTGAAAGGATTTAAAAAATAGAAGGCCTTGTTTTCTTTTTAATGGGTTATTTTCACCTTCCACCTTTGTCGTTTTACTTTCCACAGTCGCACAATAACCTCTGGTCTTGCAAGTCCAAATGCACTGGACTGAAAATGCCAATGTGCATTGAACGGTTCAGTTTGGCACCAACCCCCCCAGTCCTCAAAGCATCCTGTAGAAGAATTCCAATGGCAGCTTTAGTTTTCCCGAACAGCAGGCCCGCTTAAACTGATGCAGCTTGTCGTGCATGTAATAAAGTTCTGGAAATGTGGTGATATTTCAGGTAATACATCGGAAGAGAACCCCCCCCCCCCCTCTTACCTCTCTGAAGGGGAATGGACAAGGCCAGCCCTTAGTGTTTGCCACAGACCCATCGAAGATGCTGCTCTTCCCTGATATCGGTCAGGGTGTGGACGGACCTCCAGCTGCACTGGCAGGCGTATGCTCGGGCCCCTTTCTTGCTCAGTGCCTTTACTTCCAGTTTACTAACGTCAGGCATGCTGTTTCTGTTGGCCAAAGTTACAAAAATGGCACTTGCACGCGTGAATCTAACGTACTTGTTGCTCACAACTTCATTTGATTTGAAAAGAAAAACCACTCGCGGCAGTTATCAAATTCTGGAACACAATCAGCCAATGCTCACATCTGAGCCTTGTTGCGTTTTACCAATGCAGGTCCACTACCGATTTCCCGGCAACTGGTGCCCCAGCCCCCCCTTTTAATCCGCACAAAATCCCCCCAAAAAATGTAGCACCTAGGCCGGGTGAGGGTGCCGATCAGTGGGTGGCATTTACCTCCTGCGGCCGGGACACTGGAACTCCGGCCGGAGCCAGAGCCGGCAGATCTGTCTCCTTAGCCGACTTTGCAGGCCAATATCTTGGCCCCCCCCCAAGGCCGTGACCTCTGCTGGTCCGGCAAAACCGATAATAAAGCAAGGCGCCGCCGGATAATCGGTGGTGGACGTTGAAGTGGAAAGTTTGTAAAATATCTGAAGTCTACGAGAATGTAACAGAGGAGGAAGCTGCTCTTAGTTTAGTTTAAGGATGCAGAGCAGAAACAGGCCCTTCAGCCCACCGAGTCCGCGCCGACCAGCGATCACCGCACACTAACACTATCCTACACACACTAGGGATCTTATAGAGGTGTACAAAATCATGAGAGGAATAGATCGGGTACATGCACAGAGTCTCTTGCCCAGAGTAGGGGAATTGAGGACCAGAGGACATCGGTTCAAGGTGAAGGAGGAAAAGATTTATTTGGAATCTGAGGGGTAACCTTTACACACAAAGGGTGGTGTGTGTATGGAACGAGCTGCCAGAGGGTGTAGTTGATGCTGGGACTATCCCATTGTTTAAGAGACAGGTACATGGATAGGACAGCTTTGGACGGATATAGACCAAGCGCAGGCAGGTGGGACTAGTGTAGCTGGGACATTGTTGGCCGGTGTGGGCAAGTTGGGCCGAAGGGCCTGTTTCCACACTGCATCACTCAATTACTCTATCTGTGGACTTTCATATGACGTTTGCCACATGAAGCCATTCACATTAATTTTATGGCCTCCATAGCAACATAAAAACCTAAGAAACATATATCATAAGAATTTGGTTGGAAGTTCTCCATTCCACACTGGATTGTCAGATATAGATCTAAGGTGAGAGGAGTAAGGTTTAAAGGTGATACACGGGGCAAGTAATACAGAGAGTGGTGGGTGCCTGGAGCGTGCTGCCAAGGGTGCTGGTGGAGTCCAGATATGATAGTGGCATTTAAGAGGCGCTTAGATAGGCATCTGGAGATGCAGGGAATGGCGGGATAAGGATCATGTGCAGGCATAGGAGATTAGTTTATCCTGGTATCGTGTTCAGCCATGACATTGTGGGCCAATGGGCCAGGCCTGCCTTCTCCCCATAACCTCTGACACCTGTACATCCTGTGCTGTGCTGCCCTATGTCATCATCATCATCATCGTTGAAAACATCAACGGGCACGGTGCCTTACAATGCCGTGTACGACAGTGATCGCAAATTCTACTGAAGTGTGGATGGCCGTTGGCTCGCTAGGAGCTCATCCGCCCTTTGACGGGTCCTGTTTTTGGTCCTGCTGGGGGTCCACAGCCCCCTCCTCACCTGGCAAACCAGGTGGGGGAGACGGTTTAGTCGCCGACTATCCGACCATGGAGCAGGTAGCACGGGATTACATGGTATCCGTGGGGGGAGGGGGGGGGGGGGGGGAAGGAACTCCCCCCGACCTGACCCCTGACTTTTGTCATCAATAACGATATATGTTCAAACGTACCTGAAAAAAAGGTAGTCGCAAGACTTGTTCCATTCACAGTCATCAATGGCAATTACCCTAAAGTCGCAAGTAGTACATCGCAGCTGATCACATGTTCTGTAAATAAAATATTTTAAAAAATCTTTCCATAATACACTGTTCAAACCAAGTATTTATGCTTAACCATAATAGAATCCTACAGATAACATTTAATCATTCGTTTAGTTTAGTTTAGAGATACAGCGTGGAAACAGGCACTTCAGCTCACCGGGTCCGCGCCGACCAGCGATCCCCGCATACTAACACCATCCTACACCCACTAGGGACAATGTTTACATTTAACAAGCCAGTTAACCTACAAGCCCGTACGTCTTTCGTCTATCTGACTATTCTGACATCCCCCTTACACGTTATTAGACCTTATTTTTCACTTAGAAACATAGAAAATGTTTCAGGAGAAGGCCATTCTGTCCTTCAAGCCAGCACCGCCATTCAATATGATCATGGCTGATCATCCAAAATCAGTATCTCGTTCCTGCTTTCTCCCCACATCCCTTGATGCTGTTAGCCCTAAGAGCTAAATCTAACGATCTCTTGAATACATCCAGTGAATTGGCCTCCACTACCTTCCGTGGCAGAGAATACCACAGATTCACAACTCTCTGGGTGAAAAATGTATTTCCTCATCTCAGTCCTAAATGGCCTGTCCCTTATTCTTAAACTGTGACCCCTGGTTCTGGACTCCCCCCCCCAACATGGGGAACATTTTTCCTGCATCTAGCCTGTCCAATCCCTTAAGAATTTTATATGTTTAATACTTAATAAAGACTCAATTATTTCTCAGAAATTCTTTTATAGTTCAATGTTTGTCCAAAAACTATCAAGTAGTGAAAGGCCTGGATAGAGTGGATGTGGAGAGGATGTTTCCACTAATGGGGAAATCTAGGGCCAGAGGTCACATCCTCAGAATAAAGGGTATACCTTTAGGAAGGGGTTGAGGAGGAATTTCTTTCATCAGAGGGTAGTGAATCTGTGGAATTCATTGCCACAGAATGCTGTGGAGGCCGTCAATGGATGTTTGTAAAGTGGAGATCGATAGATTTTTGATTAGTAAGGGTGTCAGGGGTTATGTGGAGAAGGCAGGAGAATAGGGTTGGGAGGGAGAGATAGATCAGCCATGATTGAATTGCGGGGTAGACCTGATGGGCCGAATGGCCTAATTCTGCTCCAGTCAGTTATGAACTGTAAAAAGAATGTCTTTCAATCTTGTTCAATGCTCACTGATTTTCCTTTCGGTATCACTAGACACATTATCACTTGGATCTGAACTCAACTGATCAAAAAAACTAACGGCAGAGCAAGAATTGTATCAGGATGCATCGTAGAGCAGTTTAGCTACAGCTCTATACAAGACTGCGAGAAATTGCAGAGATATTAAAACGAGCCCAAACATGGGCGGTGGGTGTATGGAACAAGCTGCCAGAGGAGGTAGTTGAGGCTGGGACTATCCCAACGTTTATGAAACAGTTAGACACGTACATGGATAGGACAGGTTTGGAGGGATGTGGGCCAAACGCAGGCAGGTGGGACTAGTGTAGCTGGGATATGTTGGCCGGTGTGGGCAAGTTGGGCAGAAGGGCCTGTTTCCACACTGTATCACTCTATGACTGTAGGATGATGTAAAATATTATTTCTCTATCCCTCATAATCTTCTGTCTCGTTGAGTTAAATTCTAGGTGAGTAGAAAAAACATGAAAATGCGTGAGTTACCTGTGAGAAGTATTTGTTCCCAGTCCGTGGGGTGCAGAACTGCCACCAAGGTAAACTGGAGAACATCTAAAAATAAAGCATTGTCGTCAAATTAAAAAACGTACAAAAAGTGATGCCGGATCACAAAAGGAAGTGAATATGGGGCACATTGTAAACAAGTGTTGCAAGGTAGCCCAGCGGTAGAGTTGCTGCCTCACAGCGCCAGAGACACGGGTTCCATCCCGACTACGGGTGCTGTCCGTATGGAGTTTGTACGTTCTCCCCGTGACCGCGTGGGTTTTCTCCGAGATCTTCGTTTTCTTCCAACACTCCATAGACGTACAGGTTTGTAGGTTCATTGGCTTGGTATAAATGTAAATTGTCCCTAGTGTGTGTAGGAGTGTTAATGTGCGGAGATTGATGGGCGGTGTCGATTCGGTGGGCCGAAGGGCCTGTCTCCGCACTGTATCTCTGAACCAAGATCCCTAATTATTATGTGTGGGAAGAAACTGCAGATGCTGGTTTAAATCGAAGATAGACACAAAATGCTGGAGTAATTCCGTGGGACAGGCTGCATCTCTGGAGAAGGAATGAGTGACGTTTCGGGTCAAGACCCTTCTTCAGACTGATGTCAGGGGAGTGGGCGGTGCATAGATAAGGAAGTATAGGGTGTGAAAACAGGACAAAGGGGATGCGGATCATTGTTAGTTGGGAGAAGGTAACAACAAAGCAAACAGATAAAATGTAGTAAGACTGGTCGGAGAAGTGTAAAGGGGGGGGGGGGATTGAGAGAGTGGGAAAGCAAGGGGTACTTGAAGTTAGAGAAGTTAATGTTCATACCGCTGGGATGTAAGCTGCCCAGGCGAAATATGAGGTGCTCTTCCTCCAATTTGCGCCGGGCCTCACTCTGATAGTCCAGGACAGAAAGGTCAGATTGGGAGTTGGAGGGGGAGTTAATGTGCTGAGCAATCGGGAGATCAGGAAGGTTTAGGCGGACTGAGCGGAGGTGTGGAGGATAGGAAGACCAGTAGAAGTTAGTGTACTCTGAAGAGTCAAAACTTGCATCTTGTTGACTTAAGATCTGTCCTTGGACCTAGCACACTGATGCAATCATAAAGAAATCCCATGAATGAGAAGATTGAGAAGTTTCGGTATATCAACAAATACTTGTCTTGAACCTCTACAGGTGTACGGTACAGAACTTAAGACTGGTTTGGCACCTCGAACCCCCAGGAACGAAGATGATTACAAAATGTTGTGACCACTGCCCGGGCCATCACGGGTACTGACCTCCCCACCATCGAAGGGATCTACAGGAGTTGCTGCCTCAATAAAGCAGCCAACATCATCAGAGACCCACACCACCATGGCCACACTCTCATTTTACCCCTGCCATCGGGAAGAAGGTACAGGTGCCTGAAAACTGTAACATCCAGGTTCAGGAACAGCTTCTTCCCCACAACAGTCAGGCTGTAAATACTACAATATCCAACTATGCACAGGACTACATAGACTTGGAAGGTATTGTTGTTGCATCATAATTGTTTGTTTGTGTTTTATATACAGTGCGGAAACAGGCCCTTCGGCCCAACTTGCCCACACCGGCCAACATGTCCCAGCTACACTAGTCCCACCTGCCTGTGTATGGTCCATATCCATCCATACCTGTCCTATCCATGTACCTGTCTAACTTTTTCTTAAACGATGGGATAGTCCCAGCCTCAACTACCTCCTCTGGCAGCTTGTTCCATACACCCAGCACCCTCGGTGTGAACACATTACCCCTCGGATTCCTATTAAATCTCTTCCCCTTCACCTTAAACCTATGTCCTCTGGTCCCCGATTCCCCTACTCTGGGCAAGAGACTCTGTGCATCTACCCGATCTATTCCTCTCATCATTTTGTACACCTCTATAAGATTACCCCTCATCGCTCCAAGGAATAGGGCTCCAGCCTACTCAATCTCTCCCTATAGCTCACACCCTCTAGTCCTGGCAACATCCTCGTAAATCTTTTCTGAACCCTTTCAAGCTTGACAACATCTTTCCGATAACTTGGTGCCCAGAACTGAACACAATACTCTAAATGCGGTCTCACCAACGTCTTACACAACTGCAACATGACCTCCCAATGTTCACATATATCTGTTGTGCTGCTGCAAGTAAGAATTTCATTGTTCTGTTTTGGGACATCTGACAATAAAACACTCTTGACTCTGGTCTCCCTTGACTCCCGTTACTGCAAGTCTCAGGCTAAGCAGAAATGAGAATGAAAGGCAAGAGATTACGACAGCGACCAAAGGAACTGCAGATGCTGGAATCTTGAGCAGAACAAAGTGCTGGAGGAACTCAGCGGGCCAGGCAGTATCTGTGGAGGACTTGGATAGGCGACGTTTCGGGTCAGGAAATTTCTTCAGAACTCCAACACTTTATGTTTTGTGCGAGAGATAAAGAAAAGCAGGAGTAAATCAACTAAATTAATTGAGTTAAGTTTGGAGATACAAGGCGGAAACATATCTTCGGCCCACTAGAGTCCCGGACTCCCGGCCAAACAGTGATCCCCACACATTGACGCGAGCCTACACACCCTTGGGCAATCTACAATGATACCAGGCCAATTAACCCACAAACCTATACGTCTTTGGAGTGTGGGAGGAAACCAGAGATCCCGGAGAAAACCTTCTCAGGTCATGGGGAGAACGTACAGACAGCACCCATGGTCAGGATCAAACCCAGGTCTCTGGTGCTGTAAGACAGCAACTCTACCGCTGCGCCACCATGCCGCATAAATGTTACCGACTGTTTATAGCTCTGGGAGTAGCAATCAACTAGTAGGTGGTAAGAGATCTGGTATGTAGGAAATAATGGATTCATTATCTAAATTACTCTGTGCCCCAAAGTTAATTAAAGGGTTGATAATAAACATCTAATTAAAGGGAGCTCAGGTTTTTTTTAAATAATTAATAATTGACCTAATATTTTCATTAGTAATATACTGTTTCTCCAGAATTTGTGGACAGAAATTCTGTTTTGGATCGCCACATTTTTATGTTCTCGACCTAGAGCTTCAAACTTAGTTTTAGAGATACAGCGTGGGAACGTGAACTTTGGCCCAACAAGTCCACGCCGACCAACGATCACCCATACTATTATGTTATCTGTTTTGCATCCCACGCATTAAGGGCAATTTAACAGAAGCCAATTAACCTGCAAACCTGCACGTCTTTGGAGTGTGGGAGGAAACCGGAGCACCCGGAGAAAACCCACGCAGGTCACGGGGAGAACGTACAAACTCCATACAGACAGCACCCATAGTCAGAATCAAACCGGGGTCTTCTGGTGCCGTGAGGCAGCAACTCTACCGCTGCGCAATATCTTAATCATTCAATTTTATGGGTGGCTAAATTATCATTCTGCCGTCCAGACTTCTAGTATATAAATCAGCAACAGTATAAACATTAACGGTCGACAAAAGTGCTGGAGAAACTCAGCGGGTGCGGCAGAATCTATGGAGCGAAGGAAATAGACAACGTTTCGGGCAGTCTGCGGCTTGAACATTGACTTCTCCAATTTCCAGTAGCCCTTGCTGTCTCCTCCCCTTCCCAGCTCTCCCTCAGCCCTCTGGCTCCTCCTCTTCCTTTCTTCTTCCCGCCCCCCCACCCCTCACCCTGCATCAGCCTGAAGAAGGGTTTCGGCCCGAAACATTGCCTATTTCCTTCGCTCCATAGATGCTGCCGCACCTGCTGAGTTTCTCCAGCACTTTTGTCTACCTTCGATTTTCCAGCATCTGCAGTTCCTTCTTAAGCAGTATAAACATTTATCTTTGATATAATATCAGTACATTTGGCATAAAAAAGGGGGAGCAAAAGAAAAAAATAAACAGGTTGAGATAAAGATTTTAACATTTTCCACCGTTTAGCATTGCTGTGCACAGATCAGAACTTTATCAATAAAAAATAAATATAATGTAACTATTGTATTCATTAAACTTACTTTCTACCATTGGCCTGATGAGCTGCACAATTTGTTACTGCTCTTCCACTTGACTTCTGAAAACAAAATAAGACAAAGAGTGACAGTTCAACCGATGAATTTAATAAAAATCAAAATTTAACATTTTTTCTTTATTATAGAGCATCTGATTTAACTCAAATTAGGTAGACAAAAATGCTGGAGAAACTCATCTATAGATGCTGCCTCACCCGCTGAGTTTCTCCAGCATCTGCAGTTCCTTCTTAAATAACTCAAATTAGGTCTCATTTTAGAACATTAAAAGACATTGGGACATGATTTCCTTTATCATGTGTCTATACACTGCAGATGGTTCGACTGTAATCATGTATTGTCTTTCTGCTGACTGGTTAGCACACAACACAAGCTTTTCACTGCACCTTGGTGCACTTGACAATAAACTAAACTTCAGGTACATGGATGGTACGGGTGTCAGGGGTTATGGGGAGAAGGCAGGAGAATGAGGTTGAGAGGGAAAGATAGATCACCCATGATTGAATGGTCGAGTAGACTTGATGGGCTGAATGGCCTAACTCTACTCCTATCATGAACATGATAGGTAAGGTTTAGGTGTATATGGGGCAGAGTATAGAAGTGAGATCGACCGACTGACCAAATGGTGCCAGCACAATAACTTGGCTCTCAACACCAGCAAAACCAAGGAACTGATTGTGGACTTTGGAAGGGGTAGGATAGAGACCCACAATCCTGTTTATATCAACAGGACAAGGGTCAAGAACTTCAAATTCCTGGGCGTGCATATTTCCAAAGATCTTTCCTGGTCCCAGCACACTGATGCAATTATAAAGAAAGCACATCAGCGCCTCTACTTCCTGAGAAGTCGATATGTCAAAGAAAACTCTCTCGAACTTCTACAGGTGCACAGTAGAGAGCATGCTGACTGGCTGCATCGTGGCTTGGTTCGGCAACTTGGGCATCCAGGAGCGGAAAAGAATGCAGAAAGTTGTGACCACTGCCCAGTCCATCATCGGCTCTGACCTCCCCACCATCGAAGGGATTTATCGCAGAGCTGCTTCAAAAAGGCTGGCAGCATCATCAAGGACCCACACCATCCTGGCACACACGCATCTCTCCGCTGCCATCAGGTAGAAGGTACACAAGCCTGAAATCTGGTACATCCAGGTTCATGAACAGCTTCTTCCCCACAGCCATCAGGATATTAAATTTGCCATCAAACAAACTGAACTATAACGGCCTTTTGCACTTTATCTGTTTATTTATGTGTATATATATGGTCTACGCTATATAGACACACTGAACTGTTCTGTATTTATGCTTACTATACTGTTGTGCTGCAGCAAGCAAGAATTTCATTGTCCTACCTGGGACACATGACAATAAACTCTCTTGACTTGACGAGTGTTTAATTTAGTTTAGAGATACAGCGCGGAAACAGAGTCCAGTGATCACCCCTCACACTAACACTACCCTACACACACTAGGTACAATGTACACATACACAAGGTCAATTGACCTACATACCTGTACGTTTTTAGAGGGTGGGAGGAAACCGAAGAAAACCCACGAGGTCACGGGGAGAACGTGCAAACTCCGTACAGACAGCACCCATAGTCGGGATCGAACCCGGGTCTCGCGACAAGGCCGCAACTCTACCGCTGTGCCGCACTTAAAGTTAGCTATGCTCGTATATCCTGGGAATGCTTATGTAAATGACTGCACAACACAACCCTGTCTATGATTCCGCAATGCTCCTCTAAGGATTCTATGCAAACCCTTGCAATGAATAATTTATCTCTTCAAGTCAAACCGTTTAGATCTGAATTCACTTAGCTGCATGACCCTCCCTCAGCACCAGCACATTAGACCCACAGTCACTGATAATTTATTTTAACCATTGTGCTATCAATATCAATTTGCAACCTCAGAAATGGAAATGCATACAGCAGTTTATCGATTACCTGTTATACCCAGCACAGAACTAAGTCTTTTGCTCGATATTAATGCTGCCAAGGTTTATGCATCGCAAATGTCCATTTGTATCTGAACCCAACAGCATAATCTGGTTTACATTTTCTTTCAAGTGTTTATTATAATCACTCGTGTTAAAGTTTGCTTCCCTAGTTTGAGACACAGCGCGGAAACAGGCCCTTCGGCTCACCGAGTCTGCGCCGAACAGCCATCTCCGTACACTAACCCTATCATGCACACACTAGGGACAATTTACATTTACATCAAGCCAATTAACCTACAAACCTGGACGTCTTTGGAGTGTGGGAGGAATCCGGAGATCCTGGAGAAACCACACCCAGGTCACAGGGAGAATGTAAAGGTAAGCACCCGTGGTCAGGATCGTAACCGGGTTTCTGGCGCTGTAAGACAACAACACTACCAATGTAGCATCGTGTCACTCAGTTGGTGGTAATCAGCCAAGCATTTATTTTAAGCTAAATATAAGCTCATTAACTCCACATACAATTCAATAGTAATTTTTAGAATCTAGCATGCGCCATAAGTTCATAATTTATAGGAGCAGAATTAGAAACATAGAAAATAGGTGCAGGAGGAGACCATTCGGCCCTTCGAGCCAGCACCGCCATTCATTGCGATCATGGCTGGTCGTCCCCAATCAATAACCCATGCCTGCCTTCTCCCCATATCCCTTGATTCCACTAGCCCCTAGAGCTCTATCTAACTCTCTCTTAAATCCATCCAGTGACATGGCCTCCACTGCCCTCTGTGGTAGGGAATTCCACAAATTCAGCCCATTAAGTCTACTCTGCCATTCAATCATCTCTCCCTCTCAACACCATTCTCCTGCCTTCTCCCCAGAACCTCCGACACCCGTACTAATCAAGAATCTGTCAATCACTGCCTTAAATATATCCATTGATTTGGCCTCCACAGCCGTCTGTGGTAATGAACTTCACAGATACACCAACCATTTGTCATGGTTTCAAATGCACCAGGAATTGACTGAGCCTGCTTAAACTCACACGATAAAGTTTAGTTTATTGTCACGTGTACCAGGGTAGAGTGGAAAGCTTTTTTGTTGCGTGCTACCCATCAGCGGAAAGTCAATGCATGAGATTACAATCAAGCCGTCCACAATATACAGATAAAGGATAAAGGGAATAACGTTTAGTTCAAGATAAAGTCCAGTAAAGATCGACTAACGATAGTTCGAGGCTCTCCACTGAGGTGGACAGTAGGTCAGAACCAACCTCTCAGAGGTTGGGGAGATTTAGATGATAAAATAATCGTCACTGTGGCACAGCGGTAGAATACCTGCCTCATAGACTCGGACTACGGGTGGTCTGTGTGGAGTTTGTACATTCTCCCTGTGACCGCGTGGGTTTTCTTCGGGAGTGGAGAGGATGGGATAGGATGGTTCAGGTTGCCCAATAACAGCCGGGAAGAAACTGTCATTGAATCTGGAGGTGCGCGTTTTCTTCTCTTGCCTGAAGGGAGTGGGGAGAAGAGGGAGTGACAGGCTTTGAGAGTCAGTAGAATGATCTCTATCAGTCTGGCTCGGGTAAAAGCCAGAAAAATAAATGAAAAATGTGGTCACCCACAGATCGACAGACTACATGAGGGACACCCCAACATCGGACACCCCAACATCGGGAACATGTTTTCTGCCTCTAGCGTGTCTAAACTCTCAATAATCTTATACGTTTCAATAAGATCCCCTCTCAACCTTCTAAACTCCAGAGTATACAACCCCAGCCGCTCCATTCTCCCAGCATATGACAGTCCCGCCATCCCGGGAATTAATCTGGTGAACCTACGCTGTACTCCCTCAATAGCAAGAATGTCCTTCCTCAAATATGGAGACCAAAACTGCACACACTACTCCAGGTGTGGTCTCACTAGGGCCCTGTACAACTGCAGAAGGACCTCTATGCTCCTGTACTCAACTCCTCTTGTTATGAAGGCCACCATGCCATTCGCTTCCAGTAGGATGTCTCAAATATCTCAACGTTTACTGGGAAAAGCACACTCAGCAGGTAGTCAAATTTTTGATGAGCACTCTCAACAGGTAACACACCTAACAGCAATCTGAACACAGATAACTACTGCAATAAAACAAGAAGCCGTAATGTAATTCAAGGAATTGCTTCATCTTAGGTTGGGGAGATTTAGATTTTAACATAATGACAATGTTAAAATGAATCGGCACAGTGGCGCAGCGGTAGTGTTGTTGCCTTACAGCGGCAGAGACCTGGGTTCGATCCTGACTCCGGGTTTTCCCTGGTTTCCTCCCACACTCCAAAGACGTGTAGGTTTCTAGGTTAATTGGTTTCAGTAAAATTATAAATTGCCCATAGTGTGTGGAATAGGGTAGGTGAATGGGACGATCGTTGGTCGGTGCGGAATCAGTGGGCTGAGGAGCCCGTCTCCACGTGGTATCTCTAAATAAAATCTAAAGAATCGTCACGTATAATTCCTCTCTTGAACACACACGTTACATAAACTTTTGTAGAATTTTATAAATGAGTTTATACATAAGAAATCTCACACAACTTACAGAAAGGTCCAATACAGTTGGATCATCTTGGAAAATATCTTTAATAAGGTCATTTAAATCTTCTCCCTCTTCATCATCTTCCTCTTCATCATCAACTGATGGGACTGTCGGTGATCTGAAAATCAGAATAGAGTAGATTAAAAGTATAGCCAATAAATTTGAAATAAACATGGGAAACATCAGAAATACACAGGCTAGAAGATAGACACAAAATGTTGGAGTAACTCAGCGGGACAGGCAGCATCTCAGGATAGAAGGTTTGGGTGACATTTCGGGTCGAGCCACAGTCTGAAGAAGGGTCTTGACCCGAAACGTCACCCATTCCTTCTATCCAGAGATGCTGCCTGTCCCGCTGAGTTACTCAAGCATTTTGTGTCTATCTTCGGTGGAAACCAGCATCTGCAGTTCCTTCCTGCACAAAATACACAGGCTAGTCAATATTTGCAAATAGTAAGTTTCATATTCTTTAAATCACCAAGAATGCCTTTCAGCTTTCAAATAAGAAACCTCAATGTAAACATGTGCCCTTAACAGCAACATCTGATGGTAGAGTGACAAATTTACTTTGATGGTCAAGATGATAACAGTGTGTGTAGGAAAGAACTGCAGATGCTGAAAAAGGATCTCGACCCGAAACATCACCCATTCCTTCTCTCCAGAGATGCTGCCTGTCCCGCTGAGTTGCTCCAGCTTTTTGTGTCTGTCTCAGATGATAACACTAATGCATTTTGATTCGAGTTAATTCCATCCAAAATACAATTGAATGGATATGATGAGAATATAAAACTGTAAATGTTTTATAAGATGGTTTAGTTTAGATTATTGTCAAGCGTACTGAGGTACAATGAAAAGCTTTTGTTGCGTGTTACCCAGTCAGCGGAAAAACAATACACGATTATAATCGGCCATTCACAGCGTACAGATACATGGTAAAGGATGACGCTAAGTGCAAGGTAAAGCCGGTAAAGTCGACTGAGTACTCCAGCACTTTATGTTTTCAGTGTAAACCAGCATCTGCAGCTCCTTCATCAACATTTAAACGAATAGTCCTGTCCCACTTAGGCGACTTTTTAGGCGACGGCAGGAGACTATGCAGTCGCCACATTGTCGCCACATGTTCGCGGGTGGTTGCTGGGGAGTCGCCTTCATGGTCGTGAGGAGTTCTCGCATTCTGGGAACCAATCGCGGCCTCATTATTGTCGCCACAAATGTTTTCAACATGTTGAAAAACTAGCGGCAACCAGAATGAAGCCGCTATGGAGTAGCAAGGTGGGTTGCCAGGAGGTCGAAGGTTCTCGTAGGTTGTAGCCGGTGCTGACCGGTGAATTCCATTGGCTCATTGGGAAAAAAACCCATAAGCAGTAGTTTTCAGAACCAAGGATAACCGACCGGTAATGCTAAATGTCCGCCGAGCTTCACAGCCGTGTATCTCTGGCTTCTTAAAAGTTGTCTCCACTCCTTCTCCCCCCCTCTTTTAAAGGACTTACCGTGCACTGTGCTTTAGCCGTCTTAATTATAGCGCCAACCATCCTGTTCATCGTGGTGTGTGTCTGTATCACCTTGGCATTGTAACGTGTGAATTTCACTCAGACAGCGCTCCCCCCGCTTGCCCTGTCCCGCGCCTGCACAACGGGCTGGTGAAGGAAGCGATGTGTGTGTGTGTTCCACTCTGACAGTCGCCGGCAGTCGCCTGAAAAATCGCCGAAGTGGGACAGGCCCATAAGATGCTGTCTGATCCACAGTTACTCCAGCACTTTGTGTGCATCTTCGGTATAAACCAACATCTGCAGTTCCTTCTTCCACATGGAAACTAAGATGCTGCCTGACCCAGAGTTACTCCAGCACTTTGTGTCTTCTTTACAAACCAGCATCTGCAGTTTATTTCCTATTCATGATTCTTTTATCCAGGAAGTCGAGGCATGAGAGGCAGAGGTCGCAATGTCTCTGTTGGCCCGTTCCCCGGAGAAGAGGTGCAGCCACTTGCACCAATGCAACCTCCAGCTCTGAATGTGTTGGAAGGAACTGCAGATACTGGTTTAGACAATAGACATTAGGTATAGGAGTAGGCCATTCGACCCTTCAAGCCAGCACCGCCATTTAATGTGACAATGGCTGATCATCCCCAGTACCCCGTTCCTGCCTTCTCCCCATATCCCCTGACTCCGCTATCTTTAAGAGCCCTATCTAGCTCTCTCTTGAAAGTATCCAGAGGACCAGCCTCCACCGCCCTCTGAGGCACAGAATTCCACAGACTCGCAACTCTCTGAGTGAAAAAGTGTTTCCTCGTCTCTGTTCTAAATGGCTTACCCCTTATTCTTAAACTGTGACCCCTGGTTCTGGACTCCCCCAACATCGGGAACATGCCTCATGTCCAAACTCTTAATAATCATATATGTTTCAACAAGATCCCCTCTCATGCTTCTAAACTCCAGAGTATACAAGCCCAGCCGCTCCATTCTCTCATCATATGACAGTCCCACCATCCCGGGAATTAACCATGTAAACCTACGCTGCACTCCCTCAATAGCAAGAATGTCCTTCCTCAAATTGGGGGACCAAAACTGCACACAATACTCCAGGTGTGGCCTCACTAGGGCTCTATACAACTGCAGAAGGACTCTTTCCTCCTATACTCAACTCCTCTTGTTATGAAGGCCAACATGCCATTTGCTTTCTTCACTGCCTGCTGTACATTTAAACTGAAGATAGACACAAAATGCTGGAGTAACCCAGTGGGACAGGCTGCAACTCTGGAGGGAAGGAATGGGTGACATTTCGGATCGGAATCCAGAAGAAGGATCTCGACCCGAAACGTCACCCATTCCTTTTCTCCAGAGATGCTGTCTGTCCCACTGAGTTACTCCAGCATTTTGTGTCTATCATCAGTACAAGCATCACTATACATAAGCACTTAGATGCATATTAAATAAGTATTTAAACTAAGATGCTGCCTGACCCGGAGTTACTTTGTGTCTTCAGCATAAATCAGCATCTGCAGTTCCTTCTTACACTTTGAAACTAAGATGCTGCCTGACCCAGAGTTATTCCAGCACTTTGTGTCTTCAGTGTAAACCAGCATCTGCAGTTCCCTGCCTATTCATGACTCTTTCATCCAGGCAGGAGAGGGAGAGGTTGCAATGTCTCTGTTGGCCAGTGGACCCTGGAGTAGAGGTGCAGCCACTTGCAGCAATGCAACCTCCAGCTCTGCGTGTCGTTCCCCCATTGACCCACCTTGACCCTGCGGGAATGCAGAAGGCCGGGGTCAGGCCCAGCCCAGCCCGGCTCAGGAGAAACAAATGGTGGGTCATTTAACCTGGTTTTCACCTCCTTGTCCGAGCCCCCGGCTCCGGCCGCTCCCTCCGCTCCCTCCAGGCTGCCCCCGGCCGCCGGGCCGCTCCTGCAGAAGCGCATCTCCACCTCGTCCAGGAGCTGGTCCAGGTCATCCGTCATGGCCGCCATCTGCCTCGCCCGGTTGCCTGGAGCCCGCGGGCGCGCGCACGTAGACGCCACGGGAGCGCGCACGCAAGTAGGCCAACCCCGGGGGCGCGCACGCACCAAGCCACTCCCCCCCCCCCGCGGGAGCGCGCACCCAATTCCCCTCCATCAACTCAAGCAACCAACTCTGGAGAGAAGGAATGGGTGATATTTCTGGGGTTCAGCCAAGGAAGTGGTCTAAAGAAGTGACAAATAAAGCACCATACCATACCTGTCCAAATGTATTTTGAATGCTGTTATTATAATAATAATAATGGATGGGATTTATATAGCGCCTTTCTAATACTCAAGGCGCTTTACATCGCATTATTCATTCACTCCTCAGTCACACTCGGTGGTGGTAAGCTACTTCTGTAGCCACAGCTGCCCTGGGGCAGACTGACGTAAGCGTGGCTGCCAATCTGCGCCTACGGCCCCTCCGACCACCACCAATCACTCACACACATTCACACAATTGTCCCAACCATTTCTTATAGGAAGGTTGCATGGCAGTCGGGTCACAACCCGTGACCCGTACTGTTGCCGCGCAATGCCAACTGGAGTACACGCGATGAACTGCAGGTAAGCACTTACCATTGTTTCCAGCGTTGCGGGCCCGTTAAAAACCGCTGAAATGGTCAATTTTTGCGCTGTAAATAATTATGGAAATCGGGGTAAGCGTGAGAAACATTTATCCTACTTCAGAATTCCAAAAGTGAGGAGAAATGATGGTAGAGAGAAGCGGCAGCTGAAGGGACAACAACAGCTAAAGTGCTTGGCGAACATTCTCCGTGCAGATATCGAGATTGAAAATATTGGCAATTATCATAGAAACATAGAAAATAGGTGCAGGAGTAGGCCATTCGGCCCTTCGAGCCTGCAACGCCATTCAATATGATCATGGCTGATCATCCACTCAGTATCCTGTACCTGCCTTCTCTCCATACCCCCTGATCCCTTTAGCCACATATAACTCCCTCTTAAATATAGCCAATGAACTGGCCTCAACTACCTTCTGTGGCAGAGAATTCCAGAGATTCACCACTCTCTGTGTAAAAAATGTTTTTTTCATCTCGGTCCTAAAAGATTTCCGCCTTATCCTTAAACTGTGACCCCTTGTTCTGGACTTCCCCAACATCGGGAACAATCTTCCTGCATCTAGCCTGTCCAACCCCTTAAGAATTTTGTAAGTTTCTATAAGATCCCCCCTCAATCTTCTAAAGTCTAGCGAGTACAAGCCAAGTCTATCCAGTCGTTCTTCATATGAAAGTCCTGACATCCCAGGAATCAGTCTGGTGAACCTTCTCTGTACTCCCTCTATGGCAAGAATGTATTTCCTCAGACTAGGAGACCAAAACTGTACGCAATACTCCAGGTGTGGTCTCACCAAGACCCTGTACAACTGCAGTAGAACCTCCCTGCTCCTATACTCAAATCCTTTTGCTATGAATGCTAACATACCATTTGCTTTCTTTAATCCCTGCTGCACCTGCATGCCTACTTTCAATGACTGATGTACCATGACACCCAGGTCTCGTTGCATCTCCCCTTTTCCTAATCGGCCACCATTCAGATAATATCGCGTTTGCTCACTGCATTTCATCAACAGTAAGGCATTATTTGTGTTTTTTTGTTCTTGATCTAAAAGTCAGTATTGGTAAATCGCGTAAAATTTAAAAATCGCCAGTTTCGGGGTGGCGGCTGGCTATCGGCGGTCGACCAGTCCGTTGTTATTTAATTTTTTGTCCGTTAAATGAGTCTTGACCCATTTTATTATTTTCCTACTGTTATAGTGGGGGGTGGGGGGTTTGGGGGTGGGGAAACCTAATCTCTTCCGTTCGGGACCAGACTCTTCCCTGTCGGTCCGTTGTTGGGCCCTCGTGAGCGGCAGCGGCCTCGCGGACCAACCTTAGCATATCGCGGAGCTCGCGACCTGACATCGCGGAGCTGGCCGATTTGTAGGGGGAGAGCTGTGTGGGCGCCAGCGCGACCCGACTTCGGAGCTTCGGGGCTCCAACCGCAGGCCCGGTGGACGGTAACATCGGGAGCTCGCAGGTCCTTGGTGGGAGAACGCTTTTCAGGAGCTCCTGCAACGGCAACTTCTCCCGCTGGAATAGCGGGGTATAAAGGACACGGAGCGGGGCCTAACATCGCTCGGTGCGGCTTAAACGGCCACAGGACTTACCATCGCCCGCCGGGGGCTTTAACATCGGGAGCCCCAGTTCGCCTCGACGCTGCAGGTGGACTGCTGGACCACGGGAGAAGAACAAAGAGATAAGACTTTGCCTTCCATCACATTGAGGAGGTGTTGGAGATTCATTGTGATGGATGTTTATGTAAACTGTGTTAAGTGTGGGTCTTGGGTTTTTTTGTAATGTAAGACTGTAGAAAATGCAATTTCGTTCAAACCAAGCTGTTTGAATGACAATAAAAGGCATTCTATTCTTCAAAAAGAAAACGCTTCTGAAGCAAAATCTATCATTAAAAAAATCGCAAACCATACGTGGGTTTTGAAATACATTTTACTCGGATGCAAGCCAAGGATAATTGTTAGCTGTTAATTGGACATAATCAACCTCAGCAAATTGACAATATCCTATTGAAAGGCAGTGGGTGTTTAAGCTGTCAAGACATTTTATTATTTGTCAAAATATACATCTCAATAGCATAATGATAGAAAACTTACTTTTCCACACACCACTCGTACGTCTGGAGATTTTTTTGGGATAAATTTAGCTTCAGAAGCGTTTTCTTTTTGCATGTAAAAACCCACCAGAATCATGGGCGATTTTAAAATTTTGAAACTTTTTAGATACCAAAGTAAAAAAGAAAAAACACAAAAGGCCTGTTTCACTTGCCCGTCATTTGTGCCTCATTTACGCGTCATATGAGATGTAGTGAACAAACGCGATAATTCCCAATATTTTCAATGTCTCTCACACTTACCCCGATTTCCACACTTATTTACAGCGCAAAAAATTACCTTTTCAGCGGTTTTTAAAGGGTAAGAAAGTACGTGTTTTGTATATTAACAGTATATGCCGGAAGCTGCCATGTCCTCCACATGGATTGAGCTGGTCACGCCCTTTGACCCGATGACCCTACGTGCAACCCCCCTATTCTGAGGAAAGGTCTCGACCCGAAACATCACCCATTCCTTCTCTCCAGAGATGCTGTCCGGCCCGCCGAGTTACTCCAGCAATGTTGTGTCTATCTTCCATTTAAACCAGCATCTGCAGTTCCTTCTTGCATATAAAGGCCCATCATTTGTTTCTCCTGAGCTGAGCTGAGCTGGGCCGGGCCTGACCCTGACCCTCACCCTCACACGCTGCATTTCCTCAGGGTGACCGGTCAAAGTGGGTAATGGAGGACACACAGAGCATTGGTGTAAGTGGCTGCACCTCTGCTACAGGGAACACTGGCCAACATAGTCATTGGAATCAGTCTGAAGAAGGGTTTCTACTTGAAACATCACCCATTCCTTTTCTCCAGCGATGCTGCCTGTCCCGCTGAGTTACTCCATCTTTTTATGTCTATCCAGTGTAAACCAGTATCTGCAGTTCCTTCCAACACATTCAGAACTGGAGGTTGCATTGGTGCAAGTGGCTGCACTTCCGCTCCAGGGAACACTGGCCAACAGAGACATTGCAACCTCTGCCTCTCATGCCTTGACTTCCTGGAATAAAAAATCGTGAATAGGAAGGATACTGCAGATGCTGGTTTATACTGTCACGGTGGCGAAGTGCTAGAGTTGCTGCCTTACAACAAAATGCAGCGCCGGAGACCCGGGTTCGATCCCGACTACGGGCGCTGTCTGTATGGAGTTTGTACGTTTGACCTGCGTGGGTTTTCTCCGAGATCCACCGAATCCACACCGATCCCCGCACACTAACACTATCCTACACACTGGGGAGGATTTACATTTATACCAAGCCAATTAGCCTACTAACCTGTACGTCTTTAGAGTGTGGGAGGAAACCGATGATCTCGGAGAAAACCCACGCAGGTCACGGGGAGAACGTACAAACTCTGTACAGACAGCACCCGAAGTCAGGATTGAACCCAGATCCCTGGCGCAGTAAGGCAACGACTCCACCGCTGCCCCACCGTGCCGCCTTGTTTTGCTTGAAATTACAATTAAGTTTATTGATGTCATCTAACAAGTTACTCCAGCTCTTTACGAGCTTTTATGTGTTAACCAGCATCTGCACGGGGGCGCAGCGGTAGAGTTGTTGCCTTACAGTGCTGATAGCGCCAGGGATCCAGGTTTGATGCTGACTACGGGTGCTGTCTGTACGGAGTTTGTATCTTCGGTTTCCTCCCGTACTCCAAAGACTTACAGGTTTGTAAGTTAATTGGCTTGGAATAAATATAAAATTGACCCTAGTGTGTGTAGGATAGTGTTGATGTGCGGGGATCACTGGTCGGAGCGGACTCGATGGGCTGAAGGGCCTGTTTCCGTGCTGTATCTCTAAAACATAAACAAAGGGATAGTAGCTAAATGGAGAGGTCGAACTGACTTGGATTGTTATCTCTGTAATGCTGGAGGTTGTGGGAAGATCTGATGGAAATATTTAAGATTTAAGATTATGAGAATCAAATATAACATGGACAGAATCTTTTAACCAGGGTGGAAATATCAAATACCAGAGGATATAACTTTAAGTTGTGAGGGACAAAGTTTAAAGGGGATGTGCTGGGTAAGTTGTGTGGTGGTTCCTGGAACACGCAGCTGGGGGTGGTGGTGGAGGCAGATGTGATAATGTTTTTTTTATAGATTTCTGGATAGGCACATGTAGGGAATGGAGGGATATGGATTATGTGCAAGCAGATAAGAGTTGGCCTTGGCATCATGTTTGGCACAGACATTGCTGTAGATGTGTACATGGACTTCAGCAAAGCAGTCGACAAGGTTCATCATGATAGGCTGCTCTGGAAGGTTACATCGCATGGGATCCAAGGAGAGATAGCTGAATGGATAGAAAATTGGCTTCATGGAAGGAAGCAGAGGGTGATGGTGGAAGGTTGTTTCTCGGACTGGAGACCTGTGGCTACTGGTATGCCTCAGGGTTACTGTTTGTCATCTGCATCAATGATTTGGATGAGAACAAACAGGGCAAGATTAGCAAGTTTGCTGATACAAAAGTAAGAGGTTTTGCAGATACTGAAGATGTTTGTGAAAAATTGTAGCAGGATCTGGATCGATTGGCCAGGTGGGCGGAGGAATGGTTGATGGAATTTAATACAGATAAATGTGAGGTGGTGCATTTTGGGAATGTCTACATGGGCAGGACCTACACAGTGAATGGTAGGGCTCTTTGGAGTGTTGTAGAGCAGAGGGATCTAGGCGTGCAGGTGCATGGTTCCTTGAAGGTCGAGTTGCAGGTAGATAAGGTAGTCAAAAAAGGCTTTTGGCACATTGGCCTTCATCAGCCAGAGGATTGGGTATAGCAGGTGGGAGGTCATGTTGCAGTTGTATAAGACGTTGGTGAGGCCGTATTTAGAATATTGTGTTCAGTACTGGGCACCATGTTATAGGAAAGATGTTGTCAAGCTTGAAAGGGTTCAGGGAAGATTTACAAGGATGTTGCCAGGACTAGAGGGTGTGAGCTACAGGGAGAGGTTGAGTAGGCTGGGTCTCTATTCCTTGGAGCGCAGGAGGATGAGGGGCGATATTATAGAGGTGTATCATGATCATGAGACTCGGATCATGAGACTCGGGTTATTTTTTTTTTTGGCTTTACTGGCTTTACCTTGCACTAAACGTTATTCCCTTATCATGTATCTATGCACTGTAAATGGCTCGATTGTAATCATACACGATTGTGAACACGCGACAAAAGCTTTTCACTGTACCTTGGTACACGTGAGAATGAACTAAACTGAAAATGAAACAAAAATTGAAACTGAAACAATGTTGATGGGGCTGGGAGAGGCGCTGTCGTTTCTGAGTGTTGGCAGTAGGTTGATGCCAGGTAGCGTTTGTTCTTTTCCCTGCTTCACCTTTGTGGTAATGCCATGTGCCAACGAATGCCATGCTTGCCCATTTCAAAGTCAAACACGTTGGTGGATCTAGATTCACATTTTGGCCAGACAGGGGCAGCACGGTGGCGCAGCGGTAGAGTTGCTGCCTTACAGCGCCAGAGACCCGGGTTTCATCCTGATTATGGTCGCATGGAGTTTGGAACAGACCCTTCGGCCGACTGAGTCCATGCCGACCAGCGATCCCCGCACACTGACTCTATCCAACACACACACGGTAGGGACAATTTTTTACAGTTACAGCAATCAATAGACAATAGGTGCAGGAGTAGGCCATTCGGCCCTTCGAGCCAGCATCGCCATTCAATGTGATCATGGCTGATCATCCCCAATCAGTACCCAGTTCCTGCCTTCTCCCCATATCTCCTGACTGCTATTTTTAAGAGCCCTATCTAGCTCTCTCTTGAAAATATCCAGCGAACCGGTCCCCACCGCCCTCTGAGGCAGAGAATTCCACAGACTCACCTGTGAGAAAAAGTGTTTCCTCGTCTCCGTTCTAAATGGCTTACCCCTTATTCTTAAACTGTGGCTCCTGGTTCTGGAATCCCCCAACATTGGGAACACATTTCCTGCCTCTAGCGTGTCCAAACCCTTTACAATCTTATATGTTTCAATAAGATACCCTCTCATCCTTCTAAACTCCAGAGTGTACAAGCCCAGCCGCTCCATTCTCTCAGCATATAACAGATATTAACCTACAAACCTGTACGTCTTTGGAGTGTGGGAGGAAACCGGAGATCCCGGAGTAAACCCACGCGGGTCACGGGGAGAACGTACAAATGGCACCCGTAGTCATGATCGAACCCGGGTCTCTGGCGCTGTAAGGCAGCAACTCTACCGCTGCGCCACCGTGACGCCCTAAACCATGCATCAAGTTGCTTCACAATTTTTATTTGCAGGAACTCACCGGATAGCAACTCAGTTTGATGTGAAGTCATGTAAAATGGTGAGTTTGTTAATATGCTGCTGACAACTCAAGTTTCCAGATATCTTTTTTTCGACGCTCAATCTGACAGAAGAATGACATTGAACGGCCATGAATGGATTATTTTTCCGCGCTGTATTCAGCATCGCTAGGATGCCTCAGTTGTCTCCGGAGCCCACGGCTGTCAAAGTAAATTTATTAATGCTGCAGTAATGCTCATTATATGTAATAATTCACTGGAATGAATGGAGTAGCAGGAATACACAGAGGGCAGATGCAGACACCAATGAATTATTCCGAATAAATCACTGACGAAACAGCACCAAACTCAATCCCATTAATGTCAAAATTAGCTTTCATCTTCAGTACACATGATTTATCTTGCATTGGTTTCATTCCATTTATAATTTTTTATGATGGAGTTATTGAATGACACAGCACGGAAACAGATTCCGTGCCAAACATCATACACACATCTACACTAATCCTGTACTAATCCTATTTTTTTAATTCAACATTCATACTCATCAATCTCCCCCCAAATTTCTATCATTCAACTAGTTAGACACAGAAAGCTGGAGTAACTCAGAGGGTCAAGACAGCACCTTTGGAGTTGCAGAGTCATAGAGTGATACAGTGTGGAAACAGGCCCTTCGGCCGAACTTGCCAACACCGGCCAACATGTCTCAGCTACACTTGTCCCACCTGCCCGCGTTTGGTTCATATCCCTCCAAACCTGTGGTAGACAAAATAGGCAACGTTTCCTAAACTTTGCCTATTTCCTTCGCTCCATAGATGCTGCTGCACCCGCTTTTGTCTACCTTCGATTTTCCAGCATCTGCAGTTCCTTCTTAATCCCTCCAAACATGTCCTATGCATATACCTGTCTAACTGTTTCTTAAATGTTGGGATAGTCCCTGCCTCAACTATCACCTCTGGCAGCTTGTTCCACACACCCACAACCCTTTGTGTGTAAAAGTTACCCCTCATATTCCTATTAAATCTCTTCCCTTTCACCTTAAACCTATGTCCTCTGGTCCTCGATTCCCCTACTCTGGGAAAGAGACTCTGTGCATCTACCCGATCTATTCCTCTCATGATTTTATAACCCCTCATCCTTCTGTGCTCCAAGGAAAAAAGTCCCAGCCTACTCAATTTCTCCCTATAACTCAGACCCTCTAGACATGGCAACATCCTTGTAAATCTTCTCCGTACCCGTTCTAGCTTGACTTGCCCTACCTTGGAGAAGGGGAATAGGTGATGTTTTTGGTCGAGACCCTTCTTCAGACTGTTGTTCAGGCTGTTCTTCACCTAGTTAGTTTAGTTTAGAGATACAGCATGAAAACAGGCCCTTCGGTCCTCCACGCACCCAACAATCACCCGCACACCAGATCTGTCCCACACACACTAGGGACAATTTGCAGAAGCCAATTAACCTACAAACCTGCTCGCCTTTGGAATGTGAGAGGAAACCGGAGCACCTGGGGAAAATCCATGCAGGTCACAGGGAGAACGTGCAAACTCCATAAACGCAGCACCCATGGTCAGGATCAAACCCGGGGCTCTGGCGCTGTGAGCCAGCAACTCTACTGCTGCGCCACCGTGCCGCCCAAACTGCATAATCTATATTACTAAAAGTTTGATCTTGAACACTTTTGGCCCACTGTGCTGCGATTTCCGAGAGAACGCCGCCACCTACGGTCATCATATTTGGCCAGCTCGCTCAGAGCCCCCCTCCGCATTCCTGGACCGGAGGATTTTTCCCATCGATGACAAATCAGAGAGATTTTAATGTTTTAAAAAAATTCACCATTCTCTCTGCTGCCCCTGCTGGAGGGAGGGGGAGAGACTATAAAACCAGGAAGTGGTGTGCCTCACTCAGTCCCTGCAAGATGGATGAAGCCAAAGGGTCACGTCTCTCTGAGCTCTGAATAACACTGAACACGTGTCTACTCAACTGTTAGTCCCCTTAATGTGGTTTGAAAATGAAAATATGGTTTGTTTGTAGTAAAAAGGCACTGCCTGCAAATGGTTGTTTGGGTGCTTTGGCTTGAAATTAAAAGGCACTAACTGCAAATGGTGGCTTGGGTGCTTTGGCTTGAAGTTGAAAGGCACTACTTACTGCAAATGGTGGCTTGGGTGCTTTGGCTTGAAGTTGAAAGGCACTACTTACTGCAAATGGTGGCTTGGGTGCTTTGGCTTGAAGTTGAAAGGCACTACTTACTGCACATGGTGGCTTGGGTGCTTTGGCTTGGAGTTGAAAGGCACTGCAAATGGTGGCTTGGGTGCTTTGGCTTGAAGTTGAAAGGCACTACTTACTACAAATGGTGGCTTGGGTGCTTTGGCTTAAAGTTGAAAGGCACGACACTGCAAATGGTGGCTTGGGTGCTTTGGCTTGAAGTTGAAAGGCACTACTTACTGCAAATGGTGGCTTGGGTGCTTTGGCTTGAAGTTGAAAGGCACTACTTACTGCAAATGGTGACTTGGGTGCTTTGGCGAAGTTGAAAGGCACTACTTATTGTAAATGGTGGTTTGTGTGCTTTGGCTTGAAGTTAAAAGGCACTACTGCAAATGCACTTCCTGTTTGCACTCTATATTGATTTTAGATAAAACGCTACCACTTACGGCTGTGATTTTTGGCCATCTTACTCAGTCCCCCTCTGCTCAGCAGGTGCAGAGCATTCTTCCCATCAATGAAAAATAAAAGTGTTATTAGTGTTTAAAAAATGTTGAGAATCTCTCTCCTGTCAATCACGCCATGAAGGTCACACCTTTTCCGGTGGGAGGGGGAGGGGTTATAAAACCCGGAAGTGTGGGTGTGGCTCAGTCTCTGCATGATGGGGGAGGGAGAGGTCACGACTCTGTCTGAGCTGTAAATGAACTGAACACGCTGAATGTCTACTGAACTGTGAATTTGGTGTTTTGTGTGGTTTTATGGTGGTTTCACCCTGCATGAAATGGTATGAAGCTGCATTTGAATTTGGTGGCCTTGCACCCTGCTTGAAATTGAATGAAACTGCACTTGAATTTGGTGGCCTTGCACCCTGCTTGAAGTGGAATGAAACTGCACTTGAATTTGGCGGCCTTGTATCCTGCTTGAAGTGGTATGAAACTGCACTGAATTTGGTGGCCTTGCACCCTGCTGAAAGTGGTATGAAACTGCACTTGAATTTGGTGGCCTTGGATCCAGCATAAAGTGGTATGAAACTGCACTTGAATTTGGTGGCCTTGCACCCTGCTTGAAGTGGTAGGAAACTGCACTTGAATTTGGTGGCCTTGCACCCTGCTTGAAATGGTAGGAAAATGGTTTTGAATTTGCTGGCCTTGCACCCTTGCTTGAAATGGAATAGCCATGAGTCAACTGCCAGCCCACCAGCCGTGAGTGAGCGGCCAGCAGATCAGGCTTGAGAGACTGAGCTGCCACCCCAAGAACCCATACCAGCGCTCCAGAAAGCCCCCCCCACTGGCCACCAATATTGGAATTGGTGGAGAGGTGGAATATAGCGTCGGGGGACCAGCCCTCCTGTGTGAACATGGGACCCAACTGGTCCCACTTAGTCTAGTAACAAATAAACCTCAGTATTTGGACAAATCTGTCCCTTCAATATTAGACATAGATATTAGGAACCTGAGGGGTAACTTTTTTACACAAAGGGTGGTGAGTGTTTCTCCTTCATGATTTTGTACATCTCTACAAGATCACCCTTAGGCACTTGAGACCTGGCAACATACTTGAAAATCAGCTTGAAAAGCATACTTTCACCAAGTTGCAAAGCTGTCTAACTAGGAACCATGGCCGTCCCAATTTTATGCCATCTCTGTGGCCCAAAGCCATGCTAATATTGCCTTCAACACTTTGTGCACTCATTTTACTGTGACCCTCTTGAATGCTGTTGTATCAAGTGATCTTATTATCATAGAGTCATACAATGTGGAAACGGGCAATTTGACCCAACTTGCCCACGCCGACCAACAAGCCCTGTCTGCACTAGGTCATGTGATAGTAGAATTAGGCCATTCGACCCATCTAGTCTACTCCGCCATTCAATCATGGCTGACCTATCCTTCTACTCTTAACGCCATTCTCCTGCCTTCTCTCCATCATTACGACACTCCCGATATTCCCACCTGCTTGCGTTTGGTCCATATCCCTTTAAACCTACCCTATCTATGCACCTCTCCAAATGTTTGTTTTAACGTTGTGATAGGGCAGCACGGTGGCGCAGAGGTGGAGTTGCTGCCTTGCAGCGCCAGAGACCTGGGTTCGATCCTGACTCTGACTGTAATGAGTTTGCACTTTCTCCCGGTGACCGCGTGGGTTTTCACCGGGTGCTCCTGTTTCCTCCCACACTCCAAAAACGTGCAGGTTTGTAGGTCAACAGGCATCTGTAAAAATTGTAAATTGTCCCCAGTGTGTAGGATAGTGCTAGTGTACGGGGATCGCTGGTCGGTACGGAATCGGTGGGTCGAAGGGCCTGTTTCCGCGCTGTTATCTCTAACTAAACCAATCTAAAAAACCACAGCCTCAGCCACCTCGTTCGGCACCTCGTTCCACACACCTACCACCCTTTGTGTAAAACCATTGCCCCTCAGGTTCCTATTAAATCTTACCCTCTCACCTTAAACCTGTTTCCAGGTTCTTGATTGTTCTCATTTAGGAAACACAAAGTCAGGATGTAAGTAGAGCAAGTAATTTGGAAGGCATTTCAACTTATTGCCGACTTTATAACCTGAAATAAAAACAAAGTCTGGAAATCTAGCTGTTAATGTGAAAGGAGCTTGCATGTAGTCTGTTAATTCAGGCTTGGATGAAGGGCATTGGATTTCTTCCCCTGATAGACCACAAGGAATGCGGGGAAGTCTCTTGACAAGTACCTGGCCTTTAGCTCTAGTTAAGTTCAGAGATACAGCGCAGAACAGGCCCTTCGGCCTAACCGAGTCCGCACCGACCAGCGATCCCCGCACATTAACGCTATCCTACACACACACGGGACAATTTACAATTTTACCGAAGTCAATTAACCTACAAACCTGTACGTCTTTGGAGTGCAGGAGGAAACCGAACATCTTGGAGAAAACACACGCTGGTCACGGGGAGAATGTACAAAATCTGTACAGACAGCACTCGTGGTCAGGATCGAACCCTGGACTTTGGCGCTGGAAGGCATCAACTGTACCACCACAACCGCGCGCAACTCCACACTCCTCCACGCCACTCCATGCGCCCGTCCCACGCTAGCCACACGCTACCCACACGCTCCCCACATGCTACCAGGCCGCGTAAATGGCGCGCAAATGACAGCCAAGTGGGACAGGCCCTTTAAGGCATCAGCAATTCAACCTACAGAAGTTAAGAAATAATACTCCCCTTTAAATTGATACAAACAGCCTCTTGCCCTTTGGCATGTCCATAAGACTCAAAATAAAAGGACGTAGCTTTAGAAAGGAGTGGTTGTGGTGATCTATCTGACCTTAGGAAGGTGAGATAGATCAGCCATGATTGAATGGCGGAGTAGACTTGATGGGCCGAATGGCCTAATTCTACTCCTATCACTTATGATCTTATGATCTGTATTTCCCTCTCAACCCCATTCTCCTGCCTTCTCCCCATAACCCCTGACACCCGGACTAATCAAAATTAAAAATGGCCGCCCTACCTCCGTCTCAACATTGAGTAGACTCGATGGGCCGAATGGCCTAATTAGTTTAGTTTATTATAGTCACATAATATTAATAATAATAATAATAATATATCTTTATTGTCATTGCACAGAGGTACAACGAGATTTGGAATGCAACTTCCATCCGATGTAATAACTTAATTAGCTAAACATTTAGACACCCAGACAAACAAGATTAAAAAATCTACATGTATTGAGGTACAGTGAAAAACTTTAATGTTGCGTGCTACCCGATCAACGAAAAACTATACATGATTCTGCTCCATTGTACTAATTATTTCTGTACTTTGGTATGTGTGATAACAGAGAAACCATTGAGCCATGTCTTACGGTTCATTATAAGTGATAAGAGCAGAATTGATCCATTCGGCCCATCAAGTCTACTCCGCCATTCAAACATGGCTGATCTATCTTTCCCTCTCAACCCCATTCTCCTGTCTTCTCCCCATAACCTCTGACACCCATACTCATCAAGAATCTGTAAATTTACACCTTAAAAATATCCATTGACGGCCTCTACAGCCTTCTGTGGCAATGAATTTCACAGATTCACCGCCCTCTGACTAAAGAAATTCATAGAAACATAGAAACATAAAAAATAGGTGCAGGAGTAGGCTATTCGGCCCTTCGAGCCTGCACCGCTATTCAATATGATCATGGCTGATCATCCAACTCAGTATCCTGTACCTGCCTTCTCTCCATACCCCCTGATCACATTCCTCCTCATCTCCTTCATCACTGAATGACAGAGTGGACTTGATGGGCCGAATGCCCTAATTCTGCTCCCGTAACATGAACTTATGGACTTATCATCTTAAAATGTTTATCCGAGGGGCCTATCTATACCTCTTGGCAAGGAAAGAGTTTAGAAAAATAAGCAAGAGCACTTATTTTGGCCTCTCTCATGCTTAGATTCTGCCAGCGACTAGCTTTTATTGTAGTGTTCAAAATTATATGGTTTGCAGCCGGGTTCATAATTAAAATGGACTTGATGCTTCCAATTTGCTTCAAGCCCACCACTCCTTTGGGATCTGTAGCCTTGCAGTGCCAGACTTACAGTAGGCTTGTTGTGAAGCAGGAAGTGATTATATAGACAGATCCAGACGTGAGCTTGGAGGGAATCACAAACAAGGACAATAATTGTCAGACTCGGTACAAATGAAACAAGATGTAAGGACTGAGGTGATGGGTGAACATGTTCTTGGCAACAGCGTTTTGACAGGTAACAGAACAAGTACTTGTAATGTACATCAAGGTCGTGTTGAAATGAATGCATACGTTGTAGCGGCACCTAGTGGTGAAGGTGTGTATTCAGAACCCTTGTCATTCGTTGGGACTGTCACGTGACCGGCGATTCGTTCGCGGGCTTTTCGATGTGTTCAGTAGTGAGTGCTCCTCGCGACGTCAGGAGCTTAGATCGTTTATTCCTTTCCGGGTGTTGCGACCCGGCGTCGCGACTTTCGTTCTGGATGTCAGGGGCCGGCAGGAGGGCCCCGTCGTAGAGGTCGTCCGCCGGCTCTCCCGCCCCCGCCTTTGCCTGTTGCACCTGTTGCACCTGTTGCACCTGTTGTGCCTGTTGTGCCTGTTGCGCCTGTTGTGCCTGTGTCCACGCGGTCTGGCCGCCTTATTCGGACTCTCGCTTGTTTTCTTTCCTCTGGTTCTGGGGGGGAAGGGGGGGATCATGTAGCGGCACCTAGTGGTGATGCTGTGTATTCAGAACCCTCGTCATTGGTCGGGATTGTCACGTGACCGGTGGTCCGTTCGCGGGCTTTTCAGTGCGTTCAGTAGCTAATGCTCCTCACGACGACAGGAGCTTAGATCGTTTATTCCTGACCAAGTACAAACGTGTAGTTCGAGTGTTGTTTCGCTAAGAAAGAACATTTTGCTTTACCTGCCTGGTCTCACCACAACGTGATATTTGCAAGGAATCTGTGCATTAACATGAATGAATGTGAATTGGGACATATAATCTGTATACTACACGAGAACCAGAGATAAGTAAGTAAGTAAGTAAGCTTATTGGCCAAGTATTCACATACAAGGAATTTGCCTTGGTGCTCCGCCCACAAGTAACAACATGACATACAGTGACAGTTACGAATGACTCAGAAAGCACTAAACATTAATAATAATAAAACATTAATGATAAAACACCATTGATCAAGCGTGTGAACCAACACAATACAGATATAACAGTGTAAAGGCAAAGACTGCCTTTTGTGAATTCGTTTGAGTCCAATTTACGTTTGTATTTGTTGGTTGAAATTTATCAATTGTAGAAACAAGGAATGTAGATGGATATTTTTGACTCAGTCTGAAGAAGGGTCTCGATCTGAAACGTCACCCATTCCTTCTATCCAGAGGTGCTGCCTGTCCCGCTGAGTTACTCCAGCATTTTGTATCTATCTTTGGCTATTTCTAAGGCGGAGATGGACAGATGCTGATTGGTACGTGTGCCAGGGGTTATGGGGAGAAGGCAGGAGAATGGGGTTGAGAGGGAAAGATAGATCAGCCATGATTGAATGGCAGAGTAGACTTGATGGGCCGAATTCCTCTCCTACAACCTATGAACTTATGAACTGACAATGCTGCTTTACAAAAAGAAGTGCTGGAGTATTCAGGGCGGCACGGTGGCGCAGCGGTAGAGTTGCTGTCTTACAGCGCTTCCCGCGCCTGAGACCCGGGTTCGATCCCGACTACGGGTGCTGTCTTTACGGAGTTTGTACATTCTCCCCGTGACCTGTGTGGGTTTTCTCCGAGATCTTTGTTTTCCTCCCGCACCCCAAAGACGTGCAGGTTTGTAGGTTAATTAGCTTGGTATATGTAAAAATTGTCCCTAGTGTGCTAATATGCTGGTCGGCATGGACCCGGTGGGCCGAAGGGCCTGTTTCTGCACTGTATCTCCAAACTAAACTAAACTAAACTAAACTAAACTATATTCAGATCCACTGAGTTTAGTTTAGTTTAGTTTGATACCCTTCGGCCGACGACCAACGGACCCCGTAGACTAAGACTAACACTAACATGTAGACCAACTCTCTCCTACGCACACTAGGGACAATTTACAATTTGTACCAAAGCCAATTAACCTACAAACCTGCAGTTTTTTGGGAAACCGGAGCACCCGGAGAAAACCCAGGCAGCTCACGGGGGGGGGGGGGGGGGGGGGGGGGACGACGATGTACAAACTCCGCACAGACAGCGCCTATAGTCACGATCGAACCCGGGTCTCTGCCGCTGTGAGGCAGCAGCTCTACCGGTGCAACACTGTGCCGCACCACCGTACCTGGTCGCTTGCTAGGCCCATTAATGAGTGTTGGTTTGGGCTGACTGCACGAGTAAAGTTAATTTGTTGGTGCGGCTAAATCATTTATAAATCTGTTAGCGATTAATTCGAAAGGAAAAGTACTAGCTGTGTTAATACGAGCTACAAATCTGCCTCGCATTGCCCTCCTCTGAATGGAAATTCACAGTTTAATTATTTTCATTCCCCTATAGATATCTGCAAAATGTTATAACAATTGCCCTTTGATAAGGTTTCACAGGCCTTAAGGACGTGGCGATTTTTTGATTTTTTTTTCTCTCTGTAATTTTCTTGCACTGTTTAAATTACCATGAAAGAATATGAGAAATGGTAATGAGGCACAAAACCTTTTGCTGCATTCTATTCATCTCATTACGTATTCAAATCCAGAAAAATAATTTTGCGTTTAAAATGTTGTGTTTTTTTCTACTGCCTCTTTCCTCTCTGCCAGATTTCACCTCCATCTATGCAAACATATAAAATTCTTAAAGGATAGGCCAGGCTAGATGCAGGAACAATGTCCAGAACCAGGGGTCACAGTTTAAGAATAAGGGGTAGGCCATTTCGGACTGAGATGAGGAAAAACTTTTATACCCAGAGAGTTGTGAATCTGTGGAATTCTCTGCCACAGAAGGCAGTGGAGGCCAATTCACTGGATGTTTTCAAGAGAGAGTTAAATATAGCCCTTAGGGCTAAAGGAATCAAGGAATATGGGGAAAAAGCAGGAAAAACTGTTTTTAGATGATCAGCCATGATCATATTGAATGGCGGTGCTGGTTCGAAGGGCCAAATGGCCTACTCCTGCACCTATTTTTCTATGTTTCTATGTTTCTTTGTGACTGAAGATAGACGCAAAATGAAAATATAATACAATAATACTTTATTAGCCAAGTATGTTTTGCAACATACAAGGAATTTCATTTGCCAAGTCAGTCATACAAATAAAAAGCAACAGAACACACAAAATCCATTTGAACATAAACATCCACCACAGTGACTCCTCCACATTCCTCACTGTGATGGAAGGCAAAAAGAAAGTTCAATCTCTTCCCTTCTTTGTTCACCCGCGGTCGGGGGCCTCGAGCCTTCCGTTGACGGGACGATCCTACTCCCGTAGCCGGCGGCAGTCAGGCCCTCTGCGTCGGGGCGATCACTCCTGCATCGGGGGATCTCAGCTCCTCCGCGCCGGCGATCGGACCCCAGGTCGGGCTTGTCGATCCTTCTGTGTCGTTGGAACACCCGACAACCGCGGTCTCTTCCGAGACTGCGAGCTCTCGATGGTGAAATCCGCAGGCCGTGTTTGGAGCGTTGATACCAGGCAAGGGATCGCAGGCTCCGATGGTAAGTCCATGGCCCCGCGGGGGGGGTCAGTCAGTCTCAAGCAAGGCCTCCAGCTCCATGATGTTAGGCCGCAGAGCGACCGGAGATACGATCTGGAAAACAATCGCATCTCAGGCAATGTAAGAAATTGAAAAAAAGTTTCCCTTGACCCCCTCCTCCACTCCTTCACATAAAACAAACCAAAGAACATTAAAACAAATGTTCAAAACGCACTAAAAATAACAAAAAAAGATTTAAAAAAACAGACAGACTGTTGGCGAGGCTGCCAATCGTATGGAGCCCCCTGGTGGTGTATGCTGGAGTAACTCAGCGGGACAGGCAGCATCTCTAGAGAGAAGGAATGGGTGATGTTTTGGGTCAAGACCCTTCTTCAGAATGAGAGTCAGGGGAGAGGGAGACACAGAGATAAGGAAGGGTAAGGTGTAAAAACAAGACATCAAAGGGGATGAATATACATCAAGGATAATGTAGAATAGACAACGAAGTATACAGAGATAAAATGTAAACAAGGGGACAGTCAGACTATTCGGAGCACTAGGAAGTGGAGGGATGGCCATAGAGTCATAGAGACACAGCGTGGAAACAGGCTCTTCGGCCCATCGTGCCCATGCTAACCAACGTCCTATCTACACTTGGCCCGCCTGCCTGCGTTTGGCCCATATCCCTCTAAACCTGTCTTATCCATGTACCTGTCTAAATGTTTCTTAAATGTTACGAAGGTACCTGCCTCAACTACCTCCTCCAGCACCTTGTTCCATACACCCGCTGCCCTTTGTGTGAATAGAGTCCTAGCCTGCACAACCTCTCCCTAAAGGGCCTGTTCCACTCGGTGATTTGTTTCGGCGACTGCTGGCAGTCGCTGCTGGATTTTGAACATTTCAAAAAATGTTGTGACCTGAGGAATCGCCGCGTGTCAATACATCATCACGCCGCATCACCGTCGAGACACGCCGCATCACGCTGGATCGAATGGAGCAGCTGGGCTTGTACACTCTGGAGTTTAGAAGGATGAGAGGGCATCTCATTGAAACATATAAGATTGTTAAGGGCTTGGACACGCTAGAGGCAGGAAACATGTTCCCGATGTTGGGGGAGTCCAGAAGCAGGGGCCACAGTTTAAGAATAAGGAGTAAGCCATTTAGAACGGAGATGAGGAAACACTTTTTCTCACAGAGAGTGGTGAGTCTGTGGAATTCTCTGCCTCAGAGGGCGGTGGAGGCAGGTTCTCTGGATGCTTTCAAGAGAGAGCTAGATAGGGCTCTTGATAATAGCAGTGTCAGGGGATATTGGGAGAAGGCAGGAACGGGATACTGATTGGGGATGATCAGCCATGATCACATTGAATGGCGGTGCTAGCTCGAAGGGCCAAATGGCCTACTCCTGCACCTATTGTCTATTGTCTATTGTTTTCGGTGACCTGATAAGTCAGTCAATTATGCCGGCAGTCGCCCAAAAAATTGTCAAGTGGGACAGGCCCTTAAAGCTCAGGCTTGGCAACATCCTCGTAAATCATCTCCCCACCCCTTTCCAGCTTGACAATATCTTTCCCATAGCATAGTGCCCAAAACCGAAAACAATTCCCGAATAATGTTAGTGTGGTGGGAACGCTGGTCGGTGCAGACTCGGTTGGCCGAAAAGCCTGTTTCCACGCCATACATATCTCTATACTAAACAAAACTAAACTAAATTAAATTAAATTCCCCGAAGGCTGCGGACACCAACAGGATCAACAAACTCATCGGGAAGGCTGGCTCCATCCTGGGGGCGGAGTTGGAGTTGGATTCACGGGAGGTTGGTCTTGGAGGGGAGGATGCTCCTCTAACTGTGGAACATTCTGGACAATACAGCTCACCCCCTCCGTGACACACTGGTCAACCTGAGGAGCACCTTCAGCAACAGACTGGTCCCACCAAGATGCAGCACAGAACGCCACAGGAGATCCTTCTTCCCTGTGGCTATCAAACTGTACAACTCCTCCCCCTTCTGTCGTGGGGGAGACTGAGACTGACTCCCCTCCCCCCCCACCCTCACCAATCTTTGCACATCCCCAATCCTGGACTTCCCATTCATCACTTTAATTTAATGTTTCATGTATTTTGTGTTTATGACGGTTGGCCGAGCAATTTTACTCCTGGCATAAATAAAGTTACATAGAAACATAGAAAATAGGTGCAGGAGTAGGCCATTCGGCCCTTCGAGCCAGTACCACCATTCATTGTGATCATGGCTGATCATCCACAACCAGTAACCCGTGCCTGCCTTCTCCCCATACCCGTTGATTCCACTAGCCCCTAGAGCTCTATCTAACTCTCTTTTAAATTCATCCAGTGAATTGGCCTCCACTGCCCTCTGTGACAGAGAATTCCACAGATTCACAAAAAAGTGTTTACTCATCTCAGTTTTAATTAGCCTCCCATTTATTCATAGACTGTGGCCCCTGGTTCTGGACTCCCCCAACATTGTGAACATTTTTCCTGCATCTAGCTTGTCCAGTCCTTTTATCATTTTATATCTTTCTATTAGATACCCTCTCATCCTTCTAAATTCCAGTGAATACGAGCCCAGACTTTCCAATCTTTCCTCATATGACAGTCCTGCCATCCCGGGGATTAACCTCGTCAACCTAGGCTGCACTGCCTCAATAGCAAGGATGTTCATCCTCAAATTAGGAGACCAAAACTGCAGACAATACTCCAGATGTGGTCTCACCAGGGCCCTGTACAATTGCAGAAGGACCTCTTTACTCCTATACTCAAATCCTCTTGTTATGAAGGCCTACATGCCATTAGCTTTCTCCACTGCCTGCTGTACCTGTTTGTTTACTTTCAGTGACTGGTGTACAAGGACATCCAGGTCTCATTGCACTTCCCTTTTCCCTAATCTGACACCATTGAGATAATAATCTGCCTCCTTGTTCTTGCCGCCAAGTAGATAACCTCACATTATAGTGCATCTGCCATGCATCTGCCCACTCACTCAACCCGTCCAAGTCACCCTGCAACCTCCTAGGATCCTCTTCACAGATCACACTGTCATCCTGCTTTGTGTCATTTGCAAATTTGCTACTGTTACTTCTAATCCCATCATCTAAATCATTCATATATATTGTAAATAGTTGCGGTCCCAGCACCGAGCCTTGCGGCACTCCACTCACCACTGCCTGCCATTCTGACAGGGACCCGTTTATTCCTACTCTTTGTTTCCTATCTGCCAACCAATTCTCTATCCATGTCAATACCCTACCCCCAATACCATGTGCTCTAATTTTGCCCACTAATTTCCTGTATGGGACCTTATCAAAGGCTTTCTGAAAGTCCAGATACACTACAACCACTGGATCTCCTTCATCCATTTTACTTGCCACATCCTCAAAAAATTCCAGAAGATTAGTCAAGCAGGATTTCCCCTTTGTAAATCCATGCTGACTTGGACCGATCCTTTTACTGCTATCCAAATGCATAATTATTACTTATTTGAAAACCGACTCCAGCATCTTCCCCCACCACCGATGTCAGGCGAACTGGTCTATAATTCCCCGTTTTCTCTCTCGTTCTATCGTATCGTATCGTTCCGTCGTAAACTAAACGAAACAATGATTGAGAAATCCACAGACAGACATTAATAAAACAGAGTTAAAGTTGGAATTGAAGCACTAGAGGGAGCTAACAGCTCAGAGATACGAACTACATGTTTCAGTGAGCTGGGTGCTTATTATACCAAATCTAAAAGATACTCTTACACGTGCCTGAGAGATGCTGACAATGTAGTCAGTCTGAAAGTGGCTGACAATATCTGGGGAATCTGAATTCCCATAAGGAAAGACATACACTGGAGAACACAAAAGCCTTGTCAGGTCAAGTCCAGCGATCCTCGTATACCTGCACTATCCAACACACTAGGGACAATTAACTATTTTTACTGAAGCCAATTAACCTACAAACCATAATCATAATCATAATCATACTTTATTAGCCAAGTATGTTTTGCAACACACGAGGAATTTGATTTGCCATAGTCATTCCATTAAAAAGCACCAAAACACACAAAATGCATTTTAACATAAACATCCACCACAGTGACTCCTCCACATTCCTCACTGTGGTAGAAGGTGAAAAAAAAGTTCAATCTCTTCCTTTGATCACATTGATCCATGATCACATTGAATGGCGGTGCTGGCTGGAAGGGCCGAATGTCCTACTCCTGCACCTATTGTCTATTGTCTATTCTTTGTTCTCCCGTGGTCGAGGGCCTCGAGCCTTCCGTTGACGGGACGATCTTGGCTCCTGTAGCTGGCAGTGTTTGGGCCCTCCATGTTTGGGGCGAACAAGCTCCTGCATCGGGGGGAATCTTAGTTCCCACGCGCCAGGCGATCTGACCCCGGGTCGGGGCTGGTTGAACCTTCTGTGTAGTTTGGAGCTTCCCGACATCGGTCTCAACCTGCGACCGCAAGCTCCTCGATCGTGAAATCCGCAGGCCGCGGTTAGAGCGTCGATCTCAGGCAAGGGATCGGCTCCAATGGTGAGTCCACGTCCCTGCGGTGGTGCTCAAAGTCAGTCCCGAGCAAGGCCTCCAGCTCCATGATGTTTGGCCGCAGAGCGACCAGAGATACGATCCGGTAAACAATCGCATCTCCGGCAATGTAAGAGATTTAAAAAAGTTTCCCCCGACCCCCTCCCTCACCCCCCATATAAAACAAACCAGAGACCATTAACACAAACTTTTAAAACACGCTAAAAAAAAAAAAGACAAAAAGATGGACAGACTGTTGGCGAGGCTGCCATCGTGTGGCGCCCCCTGGTGGTGGAAACGTGTATGTCTTTGGAGTGTGGGAGGAAACCGGAGCACCCGGGGAAGACCCACGGCAGGTCACGGGGAGAACGTACAAACTCCGTACAGACAGCGCCCGTTGTCGTGATCGAAGCCGGGTCTCTGGCGCTGTAAGGCAGCAACTCCACCACTGCGCCACTGCTATCGGTCGTAATTCCAGAAATACTGAATAGTGAAAGACCTGGATAGAGTGGATGTGGAGAGGATGTTTCCACAAGTTGGAAAGTCTAGGACCAGAGGGCACAGCATCAGAATAAAAGGGCGTACCTTTAGAAAGGAGATGAGGAGGAAATTCTTTAGTCAGAGGGTGGTGAATCTGTGGAATTCGTTGCCACAAAAGGCTGTGGAGACCAATGGGTATTTTTAAAGTGGAGATTGACAGGTTCTTGATTAGTACAGATGTCAGAGGTTGTGGGGGGAATCAGAATTAGAATCAGAATCACACTTTATTCACCAAATATGTTTTGTAACATACGAGGAATTTCATTGGTCAGGTCAGTCATACAATTAAAAGCAACCGATCAGACAAAAACACATTTTAACATGAACATCCACCACAGTGACTCCTACACATTCCTCACTGTGATGGAAGGCGAAATAAAGTTCAAAGTTCTTCCTCGGTCGTGGGCCTCAAGCCCCCGTTGACGGGACGATCTTGACTCCCGTAGCCGGCGGCGTTCGGGCCCTCCCCGTCAAGGCGATCAGCTCCCGCATCGGGGGGATGTCATCTCTCCCGCACTGGACGATCGAACCTCGCATCGTGGCTGGTCGAACCTTCCGCGACATTGGAGCTTCCCGACTAGCCTCTCCCGAAGACTGTGAGCTTTTGATGTTAAGTCCGCAGTGGGAGCGATCCCAGGCAAGGGATCAGCTCCGATGTTAATTCCGCGCCCCGCGATAGGGCTCAGTCAGTTTGAGGAGGCCTCCAGCTCCATCAATGGAAGGCCGCAGAGCGCCCGGAGAATGTGATCCAAACATTAATCACATCTCCGGCAAGGTAAGAACCTGAAAAAATGTTTCCCCCAATTCCCTCCATCCTCCCCCACATAAAACAAACCGAAGAACATTAAAACAAACTTTTTTACTTGAAGAAATAGGAGAAACAATAAAATCATTGAAAAATGGTAAGATGCCTGGGCCAGATGATTTTAGTAATGAATTTTATAAAAGGTTTCATGAAATAACGGCCTCATGTTTACTTAAATTATATACTCATGCTTTAAAAGAAAAGAAACCACCGGAAACATTAGCTGAATCAACTATTACGCTTATACCAAAAAAAGATAAAGATTTAGAAGAACTGGGCTCATACAGAGCTATATCACTTTTAAATACAGATCAGAAAATCTTAGCAAAGACCATAGCAAGAAGATTGAGTAAATATATTAATAAATTGATAAATCCAGATCAAACGGGGTTTATACCTAAAAGACAATCATTTAATAATTTGAGACGCCTGTTTAATATAATGTACTCACATAAAATGGAAAAAGAAGATATATCAATTGTTTCTCTGGGCGCAGAGAAAGCATTTGATCAGGTAGAGTGGCAGTATTTATACAAAGTACTCCAAAAATATAATATGGGAGAGAACTTTATTGAATGGGTAAAATTATTATATGATATACCGACGGCAAGAATATTAACTAATATGTTATCTCCAAAATTCCAATTATCGAGGGGCAACAGGCAGGGATGCGCATAATCACCCCTGCTATTTGCCCTTATGATAGAGCCTTTGGCTGAAAGTATAAGAATTCATCCGAATATTCAGGGATACAATACTAAGGACGCAAATAATAAAATCTCATTATACGCAGACGATTTACTTCTATATATTACAAATTCACAAACGAGTATTCCAAACTTATTAAATTTAATAGAGGAATTTGGTTCTTTTTCAGGATACAGAATATACTGGAATAAAAGTGAAATTATGTCGTTAAAGCCTAAAGAAGCGACTCACTTATTAAAATTCCCCTTTAAAATTGCAACAGAAAAATATGTATTTGGGTATTCAAATTACTAGAAAATATATATCATTATTTAACGCTAATTTTATGCCATTATTAAATAAATTGAACGCGTTGATTAAATTCTGGAAAACGCTACTGTTGTTATTAATAGGCAGAATAAATGCTATAAAAATGATTTTTTTACCACAAATATTATACCTATTTCAATCTATACCACTGTATATACCAGAAAACTAGATTCTAACATTACCAACTTTATTTGGGACTATAGATCACATAGAATTCAAAGAAAACACCTGTGTAAACCCAAAGATGCTGGGGGACTTTCACTTCCGAACTTTCTGTATTATTATTGGGCAGTGCATATTAAGAATATAATTTATTGGTTGGACAACTCATCCCAACAGACAGAATGGATAAGAATGGAGAAAGAGGATTGCTCTCCGTGTGATATAGGAGCGATCCTCTTCTCCCCGATAAAACTGAACAATACAATATATAAGAGTAATCCAATTATCCACAATATTATAAAAATTTGGAAACAAATAAAATTAACTTTAAAATTAAGAAACCTATCAGTGCTAACGCCAATAGTGAATAATCCTGCATTTAAACCATCTCTTATCGATAAAACATATAACCAATGGGAAAGAATGGGAATTAAAAGGATCGGCGATATGTATGAAATGGGAAATCTGTTATCATTCCAACAATTACAATTAAAATTTAAGTTGAAAGATAACCAATATTTTAAATATCTTCAGATCTGTGATTTTATGAAGAAATATATACAAATACATCAAACTATAACTTTAGACCCACTGGAAGAAGCAATGAATATTAAGGCTGACTCACAGAAATTAATATCATATCTATATGGTAGTATTTTAAATATAGAACTACCAACACATTTCAAAATTCATTTTTTAATTATGGATTAATAATATACATACTTAAATATTGGAAAAATACATACCAACGCTGAAAATGTGGATTATAAATATGTTGGACACAGCACAGCTTGAAGAAATGCGATTCCTAACAGATAAACCAGACCAATTTTTATCAAGTTGGTCTCCATTTATTGATTTTTTGGAAACATATGGTGCAACAAAATCGTAAAAACCAACTGTTTCAGGACTGGGTGAAGGATGGTCAAGAATATAAATACTTATCTCCTATCTTCTACTTTGTATTCTTTCTTTTTCTTTCTCTTTTCTTATTTTTTACCTCTTCCTCACTTTCTCTCTTTCTTCCCTTGAGTTTTTCACACACTATACATCACATGTTTTTCTATTCTCTATTATCTAGTCTCTCTTTTTTCATTTTCAAAAAAATAAATAAAAATGCCACATTATTGTACTTACTTCTAATAAATAAAATTAAAAAAACAAACAAAAAAAAACAAAAAACTTTTAACACACTAAAAAAATAACAAAAATAATGAAAAAAAGAACAGACTGCCGGCAGGGTAGCCATTGGTGGAAGAATGGGTTTAGGAGGGAGAGAGAGATCAGCCATGATTGAATGGCAGAGCAGACCTGATGGGCCGAACGGCCTAATTCTGCTCCTATGGCGGATGAACTTTGCCAACTGTTGGTGTAAGTCTGCTGAAACATGGTGTCACATGGTGCATTTTGCCTGCCTAGAATGACTCGTATATCAAGTCAACGTTTAATTTTCATATGTACTGAAAACTATGAAATTCTTACTCGTAGCAACATTTATAGGCCTATAAACACAGTGCTCAGATAACATAATAAACAAAGAAATCGGAGCAAAATGAACACGAATGAGCAGAGTGGATGAGAAAGTGGGAGAACATAAAACTAGTGAACGGCTCATCGATGGTCGGCGTGGACTTGGTGGGCCGAAGGGCCTGTTTCCATGCTATATCTTTAAACTAAACTAAACTAAACTAAACTAAATTAAACTTAACTAAAATAAACTAAATTAAAATCTAAACTAAAAAAACTAAGCTAAAAGGGCAGTCACGGTGGCGCAGCGGTAGAGTTACTGCCTTACAGCGAATGCAGCGCCAGAGCCCCGGGTTCGATCCCAACTACGGGTGCTGTCTGTACGGAGTTTGTACGTTCTCCCCCGTGACCTGCGTGGGTTTTCTCCGAGATCTTCGGTGTCCTCTCACCCTCCAAAGACGTACAGGTTTGTAGGTTAATTGGCTTGGTAAATATAAAAATTGTCCCTAGTGGGTGTAGGATAGTGTTAGTGTGCGGGGATCGCTGGTCGGCGCGGACCCGGTGGGCCAAAGGGCCTGTTTCTGTGCTGTATCTCTAAACTAAAATAAAACGAAACTAAAACAAAACAAAATTAAACTAAACCATAAATTGAACTGATCTGAACTGCACCATTTCCTGTTTTTATTTCAGTATTTCAGCATTGTAGTTTTTAAGTTTGAATTAAATAAATCTACTGGCTTGTCATAAAAATGTTCCCAAATATTTTTCAGGGACAGTAATCTGACCACCTTGACCCAGGTTGTTCTATTTGTGATTATCGAACCCATCGAGTTCAATTCGGAGCCCTAGGCACGGTGGCGCAGCGGTAGAATTACTGCCTTATAGCGCTTGCAGCACCGGAGACCCAGGTTTGATCCCCACCACTGGTGCTGTCTGTACATCCTCCCCGTGACCCCATTTGGGCTTTCTCTGAGATCTTCGCTTTCCTCCCGCAATGCAAAGACGTACGGGTTTGTAGGTTAATTGGCTTGGTATAAATGTAAATCGTCCCTAGTGTGTGTAGGATAGCCATAATGTGTGGGGATCGCTGGTCGGCGTGGACTCGGTGGGCTGAAGGGCCTGTTTCCACGCTGTATCTCTAAACGAAAAATATCCTTGGGCTGTGAAATGTGATTCAGAAGAACGTGGACTAATTTCTGCCGGCCGAGGTCTTAAAGACCATTGCCAAGACTCAAGAAGAAGAATCAATGACATAGGTTTACGGTGAAAGGAAAAGATGTAATTGGAATTCGAGGGGTAAGATTTTCACACAAAGGGTGGTGGGTGTACGGAACAAGTATACGGGGACTATCCCACCATTTAAGAAGCAGTTAGACAGGTAAATGGACAGGACAGGTTTGGAGGGCAAATGTGCGCAGGTGGGACTAGTGCAGCTGGGACATGTTGGCTGGTGTGGGAAAGTTGGGCTGAAGGGCCTGTTTCCACACTGTATCACTCTATAATTCTAAGTCCATGTCTGACCTGATGAGCAAGTGTGATCTGCAACAGGAATTGGACAGCAAAACACAAAGTGCTGGGGGATCTCAGCTGGTCAGGAAGATGGAAAGGACAGGTGATGTTTCGGGTCAAATCAGGACCCTTTGTTTAGTTATAGTCACACAGAGTAAAATCAGGCCCTTCAAAAACTTGCCCACAGTGATCAATATGTCCCATCTACACTAGTACCACCTGCCTGCGTTGCCTCAAAAAGGCTGGCAGCATCATCAAGGACCCACACCATCCTGGCCACACATTCATCTCCCCGCTACCTTCAGGTAGAAGGTACAGGAGCCTGAAGACTGCAACGACCAGGTTCAGGAATAGCTACTTCCCCATCAGGTTATTAAACTCGGCTCGGACAGAACTCTGAACATTAATAGCCCATTATCTGTTTATTTGCACTTTATCAGTTTATTTATTCATGTTTGTATCTATTTATATAATGGTATATGGACACACTGATCTGTTCTGTAGTCATGTCTACTATGTTCTGTTGTGCTGAAGCAAAGCAAGAATTTCATTGTCCTATCTGGGACATATGACAATAAACTCTCTTGAATCTTGAATCTTGAATCTTGAATCCCTCAAAACCTGTCCTGTCCTGTCCAAGTGAGTCTAGTTTATTGTCACATGCACCGAGGTACAGTGAAAAGCTTTTTTGTCGCGTGCTATCCAGCCGACAGAAAGACTATACATGATTACAATCAAGTCGTCCACAGTGTACAAAGGGAATAGCGATGAATCATAATCATAATCATAATAATACTTTATTAGCCAAGTATGTTTTGCAACATACAGGGAATATAATTTGCCATACAGCCGTACCAATAAAAAAGCAACAAAACACACAAAATACATTTTAACATAAACATCCACCACATTGACTCCTCCACATTCCTTACTGTGATGGAATGCGAAAAAAAGTCCAATCTCCTCGGTTCTTTGTCCTCCCGCAGTCGGGGCCTCGAGCCTTCCGTTGATGGGACGATCTTGGCTCCCGTAGTCGGCGGTCGGGCCCTCCGCGTTCGGGCCAATCAAGGTCCCGCATCGGGGGGGAATCTCAGCTCCCTCGCGCCGGGCGATCTGACCCCGGGTCGGGGCTGGTCGAACCTTCTTCGTTGTTGGAGCTCCCGACAACCACAGTCTCTATCCGAGACTGCGAGCTCCTCGACGTTGAAATCCGCAGGCCGCGCTTAGAGCGTCGATCCCAGGCAAGAGATCAGCTCCGATGGTAGGTCCAAGGTAAAATCCTGTTGCATTACCAATGCATGACATTGTTGGTGTGTTCCACTCCAGGACACACCAATGTTCAGTTGCGTCGTGATAGGGAAGGCTCACAAAATGATGTCACCTAAAAAATTAAATGTTAGGAAGTCTGGATGGAATTACACATGACCTGTGCAACCACATGAGTGCGGCATGGTGGCGCAGCGGTAGAGTTGCTAACTTACAGGTGACCCAGGTTCGATCCCGACAGCGGGCGCTGTTAGTACGGAGTTTGCACTGCACGTTCTCCCTGTAACCATAGGTCTTTTCCGAGATCTTCGGTTTCCTCCCACACTCCAAAGACGTACAGGTTTATAGGCTAATTGGCGTGGTGTAATTGCAAATTGTCCGCAGGATGGTGTTAGTGTGCGGGAATCGTTGGTCCGCGCGGACACGGTGGGCCGAAGGCCGTGTTTCCACGCTGTAGCTCTAAACCAAACTAAACTAACATACAGGATAAAGGGAATAACGTTTAGTGCAAGGCAGGGTAAATTTGCAGTGCAAGTCATTGTTCGAGTGTTCCACTCCAATGTTCAGTTGTGTGGTATAAGGGAAGGCTTGCAAAATAATGGTTAAGAATGGCCTAAATGGATATTATTAATGCTGAGATCGAAAGATTCTATGTATGGGTGTCAGGGGTTATGGGGAGAAGGCAGGAGAATGGGGTTAGGAGAGAGAGATAGATCAGTCATGATTGATTAGCGGAGTAGACTTGAAGGGGAAGTACAACGGGATCTGGGGGTCCTTGTTCATCAGTCTATGAAAGTAAGCATGCAGGTACAGCAGGCAGTGCAGAAAGTGAATGGCATGTTGGCCTTTATAACAAGAGGAGTTGAGTATAGGAGCAAAGAGGTCCTTCTGCAGTTGTATAAGGCCCTTCTGCAGTTGTATAAGGCCCTAGTGAGACCACACCTGGAGTATTGTGTGCTGTTTTGGTCCCCTAATTTGAGGAAGGACATTCTTGCTATTGAGGGAGTGCAGCGTAGGTTTACAAGGTTAATTCCCGGGATGCCGGGATTGTCATATGCTGAGAGAATGGAGCGGCTGGGCTTGTATACTCTGGAGTTTAGAAGGATGAGAGGTATCTCATTGAAACATATTAGATTATTAAGGGTTTGGTCACGCTAGAGGCAGGAAACATGTTCCCGATGTTGGGGGAGTCCAGAACCAGGGGGCCACAGTTTAAGAATAAGGGGTAAGCCATTTAGAATGGAGACCAAGAAACAATTTTTCACACAGAGAGTTGTGAGTCTGTGGAATTCTCTGCCTCAGAGGGCGGTGGAGGCCGGTTCTCTGGATGCTTTAAAGAGAGAGCTGGATAGGGCTCTTAAAGATAGCGGAGTCAGGGGATATGGGGAGAAGGCAGGAACGGGGTACTGATTGGGGATGATCAGCCATGATCACATTGAATGGTGGTGCTGGCTCGAAGGGCCGAATGGCCTACTCCTGCACCTATTGTCTATTGTCTATTGTCTAAATTCCACTGCACAAGCTGTGCTGTTATACTTCTTCCTGAGGGTCCAGATGACCATGTTATCCCATCAAGAGACCATCTGGATTAGTTTGTGCAAAGAGAATTCAGGTATTGTGGTGAATAATAGTGCAAACAATCACTTGGATGAGTGCCACAAACACTTCATAACAATTACTTCTCCACAGACAACAAAACATAAAGCGTAAATGGACACAAAAATGCTGGATTAACTCAGTCTGCCAGGCAGCATCTCCGGAGAGAAGGAATAGGCGACGTTTCGGGTCGAGACCCTTCTTCTTAAAGACTGTTTCCATGCTGTAACTCGAAATTAAAATTCTTGTACCTGGTCATTCTTGGCACGTTGCCTGGTATTTTGAACTGTTTGTGTATGTACTTCAAAGATTCAAACTTCAGGGAGACGATTGAAGTTGGTTGGGCAGACAGTTCATTAGTTCAGTTTATTAGGTTATTGTCACGTGTACCGAGGTACGGTGAAAAGCTATTGTTGCGTGCGGACCAGCCAGCGGAAAGACAACACGTGATTACAATTTACACCTCCGCTCGGTCCGCAATAACCAACCTGATCTCCCAGTGGCTCAGCACTTCAACTCCCCCTCCCATTCCCAATCCGACCTTTCTGTCCTGGGCCTCCTCCATGGCCAGAGTGAGGACCACCGTAAATTGGAGGAGCAGCACCTCATATTTTGCTTGGGCAGTTTGCACTCCAGCGGTATGAACATTGACTTCTCTAATTTCAGCTAGTCCTTACTTTCCTTATCAGCACTCCCTCAGCCCACTGGCTCCACCTCTTCCTTTCTTCTTCCCGCCCCCCTACCCTCACATCAGTCTGAAGAAGGGTTTCAGCTCGAAACGTTGCCTATATCCTTCGCTCCATAAATACTGCCTCACTTGTTGAGTTTCTCCAGCATTTTTGTCTACCTTCGATTTTCCAGCATCTGTAGTTCATTCTTAAATGTGATTACAATTGATCCTTTTACAGTGTATAGACACACGATAAGGGGATAACGCTTAGTGCAAGGTAAAGCCAGCAGGTCCGTTCAAGGATAGTCCAAGGGCCATCAAAGTGGTCAAAGGGACAAGGAGAGTCTCGACGCAAAACGGCACCCATTCCTTCTCTCCAAAGATGCTGCCTGTCCCACTGAGTTAAACCAGCATTTTGTGTCTATCTTCGGTTTAGACCAGCATCTGCAGTTCCTTCCTACACAAAACATGATGCGTCACAGTTTGCTAAAAAAAAAATGCTCTGTCAGTCCGCCAATACTCTGTGACCAATTTTCCTGTCACTAATAAATGAAATGGGTTTGAAAGTATGTTGGCTTTGTTAATTTTACCAATTAAATTAAGCCTCACAGGCATAAATCTGGTAATAGTAAAGGAAGGAGATTAATGTAAGTAATTAATGAGATAGTCCTTGTTCTTGTTTCTTGTTGCTCCTGGCAGGAAGTTCTCTGCCAATGGCTGACATTGGCTTCTATGGGAACCAACAATCTATATTTGATCTCAAAGATTTCCTCGCAGGTAACAATGCCACTGAGTGACGTTAATCCGAACATGACCGTGATCTGAGGTCGGGAGGTCATGTTGCAGTTGTACAAGACTTCCGAGAGACCGCATTTAGAGCATTTTGTTCAATTCTGGGGGTACCTCGTTGTGGGAAAGATGTCGTCAAGCTGGAAAGGGTGCGGAGAAGATTTACGAGGATGTTGCCAGAACAAATGGGAAGAAACTGTTCCTGAATCTGGTGGTGCGTGTTCTCACACTTCTGCACCTCTCGGTAGAGGGGAGAAGAGGGGAGCGGCCAGGGTGCGACTGGTCCTTGATTATGCTGCTGGCCTTGCCGAGGCAGCGTGAGGTGTAGATGGAGTCAATGGAAGGGAGGTTGGTTTGCGTGACGGTCTGGGCTGCGTCCACAATTCGCTGCAATTTCTCGCGGGTCTTGGATGGAGCTGTTCCCAAACCCAGCTGTGATGCATCACGATAAAATGCTTTCTGTGGCGCATCTGTAGAAGTTGGTGAGAGTTGATGGGGACATGCCGAACTTCCTAAGCCTTCTAAGGTAGTAGAGGCATTGGTGTGCTTCCTTGGTCGTCGCTTCAATGTGGGTGGTCCAGGAGAAGTTGTTGGTGATGTTGACTCCAGAGATACAGACTCCAGCTGTATCTCTACTTCAGCGCCGTCAATGCAAACTGGGGTATGTGAACCGCTTCACTTCCTGAAGCCCATCACTGTCTCCTTTGTCTTGCTGATTGTCTAAGCCAATTAACCTACAAATCCGCAGGACTTTGGAATGCGGGAGGAAACTGGAGCGCTATGCATGCATTCGATTTCAATCTATCAACTACAGCAAATTAGACCACTCATTGGATTAGTCAAAGGTAGACAAAAATGCTGGAGAAACTCTCGACCCGAAACCCCACCTATTCCTTCGCTCCATAGATGCTGCCTCACCCGCTGAGTTTCTCCAGCATTTTTGTCTACCTTCAATTTTTCCAGCATCTACAGTTCTTTCTTAACCATTGGGTTAGTCAACTTCATCTAGACTTCTTCTCCAGACATGCTGCTGATTTGAGTTACTTTGTGTCTATCTTCAGTAAAATCTGCATTTCCCTCCTACATGTAGAAACATAGAAAATAGGTGCAGGAGCCCTTCAGCCCTTCGAGCCAGCTCCGCCATTCAATATGATCATGGCTGATCATCCACAATCAGTAACTCATTGCTGCTTTCTCCAAATATCCCTTGATTCCGTTAGCCCCTAGAGCTAAATCTAACTCTCTCTTGAAAACATCCAGTGAATTGGCCTCCACTGCCTTCTGTGGCAGAGAATTCCACGGATTCACAACTCTCTGGGTGAAAAAGTTTTTCCTCATCTCAGTCCTAAATGGCCGACCCCTTATTCTTAAACTGTGATCCCTGGTTCTGGACTCCCCCAACATGAGGAACATTTTTCCTGCATCTAGCCTGTCCAATTCTTTAAGAATTGTATATGTTTCTCTAAGATTCCCTCTCATCCCTCTAAATTCCTGTGAATATAAGCCCGGTCGATCCATTCTTTCATTATATGTCAGTCCCGCCATCCCGGGAATTAACCTGGTGAACCTACGCTGCACTCCCTCAATAGCGATAATGTCCTTTCTCAAATTAGGAGACCAAAACTGCACACAATACTGCAGGTGCGGTCTCACCAGGGCCCGGTACAAGTGCAGAAGGACCTCCTTGCTCCTAAACCCAAATCCTCTCGCAATGGAGGCCAACATGCCATTAGCCTTCTTCACTCCTGCTGTACCTGCATGCTTACTTTCAGTGACTGATGTACAAGCACACCCAGGTCTCCTTGCACCTACCCTTTTCCTATTTGTCACCATTCAGATAATAATCTGTCTTCCTTTTGTTACCACCAAAGTGGATAACCTAACATTTATCCACATTATACCGCATCTGCCATGCATCTGCCCACTCACCCAACCTAACCAAGTCACCCTGCAGCCTCATAGCATCCTCATCGCAGCTCACACTGACACCCAGGTTTGTGTCGTCTGCATTGTCTACTCCACTGCGAAATGTCTTCAGGGTCTGCCTACTTTGAAGAAGTTCTCCTCCTCTCTCCAACGGGGGTTCTGCACGTGTTTCGCTCACTGCTCCCCCTCTGTGATTCCTACTACAATGGACCATTCTGGGCTCCACCCTTCCTTGGCCATCTTTTGCCGGCCCTGATTTGTTCTGTGCTTTTTCCTATCTCCAGTCCCCCCTCCCCCTCCCCCCGCCCAGTCTGAAGAAGTGTTCCGACCCATCCCCTTTCTCCAGAGATGCTGCCTGACCCGCTGAGTTACTCAAGCACTTTGTGTTTATCATTAATATAGGCTTTGATCAATTCAAAGGAGTTAGTGGAGGACTTTAGGAGGAGAGGAACACCCCTGTCCCCTGTCTCCATCAATGGTGTGGATGTGCAGTTTACCAGGGAGTACAAATACCTTGTAGTGTACCTGGACAGTAAACTGGGCTGGTCCAGGACCGCTGAGGCCCTGTACAAGAAGGCTTTTTGAGAAGGCTCCACTCCTTCAACATCTGCGGTAAGATGCTGCAGATGTTCTACCAATCGGTGGTGGCCAGCGCCATCTTGTTCGCTGCCGTGTGCCGGGGCAGCAGGGACGAAGGCCGCGGGCGCCAACAGGATCAACAAACTCATCAGGAAGGCCGGCTCCATCCTGGGGGCGGAGTTGGAGTTGGATTCACGGGAGGTTGGTCTCGGAGTGGAGGATGCTCCTCAAACTGCGGAGCATCCTGGACAGTACAGCTCACCCCCCCTCCACGACACACTGGTCAACCTGAGGAGCACCTTCAGCAACAGCCTGGTTCCACCAAGATGCAGCACAGAACGCCACAGGAGATCCTTCTTCCCTGTGGCTATCAAACTGTACAACTCCTCCCCCTTCTGTCGTGGGGTAGACTGATTCCCCTCCCCCCCACCCCACACCCCCCTCCCCAATCTTTGCACATCCTGGACTTTCCACTCGTCACTTTAATTTCATGTTTCATGTATCTTGTCGTGTTTTTATGACTGTTGTTAGACAAATTTCCCTCCTGGGATAAATAAAGTTCTATCGTATCGTAATCAAGAACCTGTCAATCTCCACCTTAAAGATACCCATTGACTTGGCCTCCACTGCCCTCTGTGGCAGGGAATTCCATAAATTCACAACCCTCTGGGTGAAAAAGTTTTTTCTCACCCCAGTCTTAAATGACCTCCCCTTTATTCTAAGACTGTGTCCCCTGGTTCTGGACTCGCCCAACATTGGGAACATTTTTCCTGCATCTAGCTTTTATAATTTTATATGTTTGTATAAGAAATCCCCTCATCCTTCTAATTTTGTATTGTCTTTTCTTTGAAAGTAAACAACAAAAAGCTTTTCATACCACGTGATGGCACGTTGGCGCAGCGGTAGAGTTGCTGCCTCACAGCGCCGGAGACCCGGGTTCGATCCTGACTACGGGTGCTTGTCTGTATGGAGTTTGTACGTTCTCCCCGTGACCTGTGAGGATTTTCTCCAGGTGCTCCGGTTTACTCTGTGGCAATGAATTTCACAGATTCATCACCTAAAGAAGATGCAGCACAGATTGCCACAGGACGTCTTCCCTGTGGCTATCAAACTGTACAACTCCCCCCCCCCCCCCACCTCTACTGTTGTGGGGTAGACTGATTCCCCTTTCTTCCCCCAGGATGGAGCCGGCCTTCTGGAGCCAGGATGGAAACATATCTGGATTGACGATGTTTCGGGTCGGGACTCTTCTTCAGACTGTGACTAAAGGGCTGCTCTGTTGTTGTGATTGCCTTGGGTCCAACAGGAATTTAGTTAGTAGTTTCAAACATTATTCTGACAGCCAGCTGATAACGGAAAATTCATTCCACTACTCTGCGTTTGGCCGAGGTTGCTGAAATAAAATAAAATAAAATAACAAACCTTACAATCAGAGCTCAGGCCTACCATTTGCTGGCTCATGTGAAAGCAGATAAATAGTTTCATCCATTAATTTTAAACTATAAATTTCTCCCTCAGATAGTGTCACGCCACCATGTAAATAAAAGTGGACTACAAGGTGAAATACATTTATTCCATTTACATGATCTAAAAATTGGCTCCAGAAATATTTTTCTGGAACTGAATGCGCTGATAGGCTGTTAACAACATTAGATTAGATTAGATTAGATAGCCTTTATTGTCATTCAGACCGAAGTCTGAACGAAATTGAAGCAGTCATACATACAATACAATACAATAAAAAAAACAACAATAAACACATATTAACATCCACCACAGTGAGTCCACCCAACATCTCCTCACTGTGATGGAGGCAAAAGTCTTAGGACTGCAGTCTCTTCCCTCCTCTTCTCCTTCTGCGCTGAGGCGATACCACCCGGGCGATGTTAAAACCTGTCCCGCGGCTCAAACACCGCGGCCCGGGGTAGTCGAAGCTGCCGCTCACCAGACCTGCTGACGCAGCCGCTGGCCCGCGGCCGAACCCCGTTCTCAGGCCACTGCCACCAGAACTGCCGTCCCAGCCCCCGGAGCATCGTTCCAGCCCCGAGCCGGATCGCCCTCACGTGAGTACTGCCACCGTCTCATTTGTTTGACCTTTATTCCAAAAATATGAATGTTAGGGTTAAAAGAACAATTACCATAACATTCCATGTTGGCATCGATTGTTCTCAGTTTTCGACCTTCGTTCTGACTTTACCATGAATTAAATGGGAATTAAATTTACTATTAAATAAATAGCAAAACAAAGCATATGGGATTGTGAGTACAGAGGAACAGAAATAAAATACTTTGGCTGAAAGTAAGGGGTCAGTACATTAAAGGGGCTGTCCCACTATACGAGTTTACCCAAGAGCTCTCCCGAGTATAAAAACAAATCAAACTCGTGGTAAGCACGTAGAATGTACGTTGGGGATACGTCGGAGCTCGGGACGCCTCTTAGCGGCTCGTAACGCTAACGGCAGGTACTCGGGAAACGCCGTAAGCTCGTGAAGACTCGTGAAGATTTTTCAACGTTGAAAAATGTCCACGAGAGCCCCGAGTACCTACCAACGGCAATTACCGTAATTCTCCGAGTTCGAATCAGGGGAAACTCGGGAAATCTCTTGAATTAGCTCGTACAGTGGGACAGCCCCATAAAGTTTGCACCATTGCTTTAACTAACATGTGGTAGATAGAATATTCCAGCAAGATTTAAGGGCCTGTCCCACTTTCACGACCTAATTCACGACCTCTGCCGAGTTTGTCCTTGACTCATACTCGCAGCATGGTCGTCACGAGGTCGTAGGTAGATCGTGGTTAGGTCGTGATGCTAGTTGTAGGTACTCGTGGCAGCAAGTAGGTCGGGGCGTTTTTCTAGCCTGATGAAAAATGTCCACGAGTAACCCAGGTTGCTGTGACAACCTAATCACTATTTGTGAAATCTAAGCTGTTATGACATCTTTTTTCATGTTCTGTGTTCTCAGTTTAGTTCAATTTAGAGATACAGCGTGAAAACAGGCCCTTCCACGCCGACCAGCGATCCCCGCACATTAACACTACCCTACACACACTAGGGACAATTTACAACCGCACCAAGCCAATTAGCCTACATACCTGTACGTCGTTGGAGTGTGGGAGGAAACCGAAGATCTCAGAGAAAACCCACGCAGGTCACGGGGGGAACGCACAAACTCCGTACAGACAGCACCCCGTAGTCAGGATCGAACCCGGGTCTCTGGCGCTGTGAGGCAGCAACTCCCGTTGAACCAATGTAAATTTCAGTTATTATCATCACGTGACAAAACAAAAAGGTGTAATGTGAACATTTATATTTCATTGTTTAAGAAAGAACTGCAGATGCTGGAAAAATCGAAGGTAGACAAAAACGCTGAAGAAACTCATTGGGTGAGGCAGCATCTATGGAGCGAAGGAATAGGCGACGTTTCGGGTCGAGACCCTTCTTCATTCGGATTGTTTGCCCAATGACCATGTCTTCGAATGAGTAATTATCTTGTAAGGAACTGGGGGCGGCACAGCGGGTGGAGCCGCTGTCTCACATCGCCAGAGACCCGAGTTCTACCCTGGCCTCCGGTGCTGCCCGTGTGGAGTTTGCAAGTTCCCCCTGTGACCACGTGGGTTTTCCTCCGGGCGCTCCGGTTTCCTCCCACATCTCAAAGGCGTGCGGGTCTGTAGGTTAGTTGCTCTCTGTAAAACTCTCCTCAGTGTGTTGGGAGTAGATGGGAGAGTGGGATAACACGTAACTAGTGTCAAGAGTGTTATATTGTCATATGTCCCAGACGGGACAATGAAATCCTTACTTGCTGCAGCACAACAGAACATATGAATATGTAAACATTGTATATAACGGGGAAAAAAGAAAAAGTTCAATAAATAACAAATATAGTGCAAATAACAAATAAAAAATAATAATATACGGGTGATCGCTGGTCGGCATGGACTGGATGGGCCAAAGGGCCTCTTTTCATGCTGTATCACTGTGGGACAGCTCGATTGTAATTACGTGTAAAGCCCCTGTCCCAATTTCACAACCTAATTTGCGACCTCTGCCGAGTTTGCCCTTGACTCATACTCGCAGCATGGTCGCCATGAGGTCGTTGGAGGTCGTGGGAGGTCTTCGTAACTCTTCCTCAGGCTCGTGAGTGGTCTCCGCGTACTCGTGGCCTCAAGTAGGTCGCGGCGATTTTTCCAGTCTGATAAAAAATGTGCACGAGTAAAAAAAAGGTTGGCATGGAAAAAATTGATACATTTTTACTCGTAGGTAGGTCGTAGGTAGGTCGTGATGGTAGTCGTAGATAGTCGTAGGTCGGTAACTAGCCCGAGAAAAAAAATTCAAACATGACATCATTTTATCATGTGATCATTTCCCACTCGTAGCTAGTCGTAGTTGGTCTTCGGTGTGGAAGACTGAGGTCGAGGGGGGTCGTAGGAGGTCGTAGACATAGTCGTAGGAGGTCATAGACATAGTCGTAGGAGGTCGTAGACATAGTCGTAGGAGGTCGTAGACATAGTCGTAGGAGGTCGTAGACATAGTCGTAGGAGGTCACAGACATAGTCATAGGAGGTCGTAGGAGGTCTTTTACTTCGGTGAGTCAACACAACCTTGACATTTTTATCAACTCGTCTAGGGTTTTCTAAACCCGTAGATTAGGTCGTCCAAGTGGGAAGGCCCTTCAGTCTTTCTGCTGGCTGGTCAGCACGCAACAAAAAGCTTCTCAGTATACCTCGGCACACGCGACATTAAACTAAACTAAACATTCTTGATAAATTTGTTGGACCCTCAACATGAGGTTACAGATTTATTGGGCCTCTTCTGGTTTACAAATTTGGCTTTGGTTAAACTATCAAATTTGCAATGTTTTGAATTTATTTGCACCCTTTCATTTCCTTTGGGAACTCATTCCCACAAGTTAATGAGGCATCAATGTAAGTTCTACACTGTTATTTCAGGCAAGCATAGTTTTCACTTCTAGGCATACATCTCCGAGCAGGCTCCATTTTTTCCTTCAGTAGTCCATGCAAGCAATAAATAAGAGGAAATACATCATCCCTTTTAATTTGGGAGCCAAGTTAAGGTCTGCCAAAGTTAATATAAAACAATCTTAAGTAATGATCAGCAAAAAGTATATAACATTTCATGGAGCATGAATGCACATTATCCTGTGTTAGTTCATGTTAGCTGAAACTCTGCCAACTGATTATGTTTCAACCAGGTACTGCAAATCTAAAGGGCACTGTGACAAATATTGTGGGGAGATCATAAGGTCATTGGTGTAGAATCAAGTCTACTCCGCCATTCAATCATGGCTGATCTATCTCTCCCTCCTAACCCCATACTCCTGCCTTCTCCACATAACCCCTGACACCCGTACTAATCAAGAATCTATCTATCTCTGCCTTGGCCTCCACTGCCTTCTGTGGCAAAGAATTCCACAGATTCACCAGCCTTTGACTAAATAAATTCCTCCTCATCTCCTTCCTAAAAGACCGTCCTCTAATTCTGAGGCTATGACCTCTAGTCCTAGATTCTCCTACTAGTGTAAACATACTTTCCACATCCACTCTATCCAAGCCTTTCACTATTCGATAAATTTCAATGAGGTCCCCCCTCGTTTTTCTGAACTCCAGCGATTACAGGCCCAGTGCCGACAAACGCTCATCATATGTTAACCCACTCATTCCTGGGATCATTCTCGTAAACCTCCTCTGGACCCTCTCCAGAGCCAGCACATCCTTCCTGAATCCATCCACAGCATACAACTGTTGACTGCAAGGTACTCATTCTATTGGTATGTGAGAATGGTTTAGTTCATGTTTTAGTTGAGTTTATTGTCACGTGTACCATGGTACAGTGAAAAGCTTTTTGTTGCGCGCTAACCAGCCAGCGGAAAGACAATTCATGACTCCAGTTCAGCTGTCCACAGTGTACAGATACACGATAAGGGAATAACGTTTAGTGCAAGGTAAAGCCAGCAAAGTCCGATCAAAGATAGTCCAATAGTGGTTCAGTACCACCCTCCAGTTCAGGTAGGATGATTCAGTTACCTGATAACAGCTAGGAAGAAACTGTCCCTGAATCTGGTCTCGACCCGAAACGTCACCCATTCCTTCACTCCATAGATGCTGCCTCACCCGCTGAGTTTCCCCAGCATTTTTGTCTACCTTCGATTGTTCCAGCATCTGCAGTTCCTTCTTAAACACTGAATCTGGAGGTGTGTGTTTTCACACTTCACAAGTTCACAAGTTATATGAGTAGAATTAGGCCATTTGGCCCATCGAGTGTACTCCTCAAACTGCGGAGCATCCTGGACAATACAGCTCATCCCCCTCCATGACACACTGGTCAACCTGAGGAGCACATTCAGCAACAGACTGGTTCCACCAAGATACCGCACAGAACGCCACAGGAGATCCTTCTTCCCTGTGGCTATCATACTGTACAACTCCTCCCCCTTCTGTCGTGGGGTGGACTGACTCCCCTCCCCACATTCCAAAGACGTACAGGTTTGTAGGTTAATTGGCTTGGTGTGAAATATAACAAAAATTGTCCCTAGTGTGTGTGTAGGGTCGTGTTAATGTGCGGGGATCACTGGTCGGTGCAGACACGGTGGGCCGAAGGGGTCTGTTTCCGCGCCGTATCTCTAAACCTGTCCCGAGAACTGTCCTAAGTGCCCGTCGAACTGTTTCTCGAACGTTGGGGATAGTCCCAGCCCCAACTTCCTCCTCTGGCAGCTCGTTCCATACACACACTGCCATTTGTGTGAGAAATGTTTGTAGATTAGCACCGTTTCTGACACCAATTTGAAGCAGGGTTTTTTTTTTGCCTTGAAGTGAGATTCGCTCGTTCAGAACATGCTGGAAGAACTCTTATTCAAAATGAAGGAAATAACCTCAAATTAGCTGATATTAAAAAAAAACTAATTCTTACATGGCAGCTATGTGAAATTGGTAAACAGTGTTGTAATATGTTCTCATCTCTCCCCCGACTTCCGTCAGACCCTTTGGAAAGAAAGGGCAGGTTCGAGAATGAAATTAAAAGTGACAGGGCAGAACCAAATAGCTGTCAAGATACTAGAGTCAGGGGGTAGAGGCTGTGAATATGAGGTTACTGCTTTTGAAAACAGAAACCCCCGTCCTAATGCCATTAAATTAAAGATTTTTAAACTGCGCTCCGGTTTGTGGAAGCAAAGTGTGGAATTTCTGAACTATTGTCAGGGTTCGTCACAAAGCTAGGATAGAAAACATGTGTTGGAAATATTTCCAGGAATGTGGTTCTTCCGAGACCTTGGCAATGCCTGCAAGAAATGGAAGGAAGGTGAACATTGGAGGGAAGATCGTTTAGGCATTTAAAGTGCGTCGTGCAGATTGTTAACAGCGTACAGTTACATTATAGTTTCAATAGACAATAGACAATAGGTGCAGGAGTAGGCCATTCGGCCCTTCGAGCCAGCACCGCCATTCACTGTGATCATGGCTGATCATCCACAATCAATACCTCGTTCCTGCCTTCTCCCCATATCCCCTGACTCCGGTATCTTTAAGAGCCCTATCTAGCTCTCTCTTGAAAGTATCCAGAGAACCGGCCTCCACCGCCCTCTGAGGCAGAGAATTCCACAGACTCACAACTCTCAGTGAGAAAAGGTGTTTCCACGTTTCCGTTCTAAATGGCTTACCCCTTATTTTTAAACTGTGGCCCCTGGTTCTGGACTCCCCCAACATCGGGAACATGTTTCCTGCTACTAGGGCGTCCAAACCCTTAATAATCTGAAATGTTTCAATAAGATGCCCTCTCATCCTTCTAAACTCCAGAGTGTACAAGCCCAGCCGCTCCATTCCCTCAGCATATAACGACACTTCTGGTCACATGACCGCGTTGTATTCAATGCGTTTTCGACGGGATATTTTCGATTTTACGATGTGTTTATTGGAGCGAAGGGGATCGCGACAGAAGCCTCCTCGTGGCGATCCCCGGAAACGACGACGTGATGCACTCTGTGACGCGTGGGGCGACCAATTCTGTCAACGTGTTGAATGACGACAGAAGCCGACAGCGAGCTTTGCGGCGTCAGACAGACGAGCGAACGATCGTAACAAAGTCGAAAATGCGATCACGTGACAGGAAGTGACATCGAGGAGCCGCTGTATTCTATTTATCTTGGGAAAAAAATTCTGAAATGATTATAAGCCATGATGAAAAATAAATATTGTAAAGGTTGTAAAACGTGGATCAAATTGGTACAAGTTAACAAATAACAAATAGCAGCATTCATACATTTAGATCATTTTTCGCTGAACGGAACTGATTATACACGGCAAGAATATTTTGAATGGTTTAGACGTATCAAGCAGATGAAGAGATTTTTTTTAAATGGGCACAAAATGCTGGAGTAACTCAGCGGGATAGGAACAGGGGTACTGGAACGGGGTACTGATTGGGGATGATCAGCCATGATCACATTGAATGGCTGTGCTGGCTCGAAGGGCCGAAGGGCTTACTCCTGCACCTATTGTCTATTGTCTATTGTCTATTGACAGGCAGCATCTCTGGAGAGAAGGAACGGGTGACGTTTTGGGTCGAGACCCTTCTTCAGACTGAGAGTCAGGGAAGAGGGAGACACAGAGAAATGGCAGGGTAAGGGGTGAAAACGAGAGATCAAAGGGGGCAAAGCTTAAGGAATAAGTCGAATGGTTCGTTGTTCACTCGGGGAAGTTGACAACGAGGCAGCAAAAGAGAAAATTAAATAGGAGGACAGTCAAACTAGTCGGAGGGGAGCTGGAGAGCAGGAGGAATCACAGGCAAAAGTTTCGTTGAGAGATGGTGGTGGTGGCCTGTCGGTAATGATGATGGCGGGTTGTGCAGTCTCAATTCTGGTGAGTTCTGACATGGTTCACGAGTCCAACTCGTGAACCGCACACTCGAGGGCAGTGGGGGCAGATGGAGGTCAACGCTGGCGGGTTCAGGGCGGCTGCCTTCCTCCGCTCCCCGGCTTTGGTAAGTCGCTCTCCTCGAAGCTGCAGGCTGCTGTTGGCACTGCTGCGCACCAGCGTGAGTGCGTACATTCCACGTGGCCAAGATGAGTTTCTACTTAAACTGCCAGCCGCGGCTCGCTGGCCAGTTCGTTGTTAGGGCAGGCAATGTTGAGGACACCTTTTCTAGTCCCCTCCCTTACTAGGGTGAGCAGTGTTGTCCTGAAGAGGGCCGCTCAGTCGCCTGGGATGCTGCCGAACATCCGGGCTGCCCTGGTACAAAGAAGAGCGACCACTGATCCCTCTGCTGCCTACGTGCAAGTTTGGAACTACAACTTCCAGTAGCAAACCTCTACCTGTCGCTTTGCTCCTAGCCCATCGCCCCACGTCTTTGTGGAAACAGGCCCTTCGGCCCACCGGGTGGGTCCACGCCGTTCATTGATCACCTGTTCACGCTAGTTTCTATTTATTTCACTTTCTCATCCATTCCCTACACACTAGGGGAAGTTTACAGAGGCCACGCGTTACAAACCCGCACGTCTCTGGGTTGGGTTGGGGGTGGAACCCGGAACATCCAGAGGAAACCCACACAGTCGCAGGAAGAATTGGCAAACTCCATACGGACAGCACCCGAGGTCAGGATTGAACCTGGGTCGCGGGTGCAGTGGGGCTGCAGCTCTGCCATCTATGGCTTAAAGATCTTAAGCTCTTAAAAATAGCAGAGTCAGGGGATATGGGGAGAAGGCAGGAACGGGGTACTGATTGGGGATGTTCAGCCACGATCACATTGAATGGCGGTGCTGGCTCGGTGCCGAATGGCCTACTCCTGCACCTATTGTCTATTGTCAAACCTGCTCCCTTTGTAGGTGTCATCTGTCACTTGTACCCAGAGACAGTCTGAAGAAGGGTCTCGACCCGAAACGTCACCCATTCCTTCTCTCCAGAGATGCTGCCTGACCTGCTGAGTTACTCCAGCACTCTGTACTATATATAACATTGTCTATTGTCTATGACAGTGACTGTGCCATCCTGGAATAAATAAGATTATTGATTCACTGTCAATCTAGATGATTGAGTTTATGAATTAGAAAGCCTACATGCGCCCAGAGAGTTGTGAATTTGTGGAATTCCCTGCCACAGAGGGCAGTGGAAGCCAAATCACTGGATGGATTTAAGAGAGAGTTAGATAGAGCTCTAGGGGCTAGTGGAGTCAAGGGATATGGGGAGAAGGCAGGCACGGGTTATTGATTGGGGATGATCAGCCATGATCGCAATGAATGGCGGTGCTGGCTCGAAGGGCCGAATGGCCTCCTCCTGCACTATTTTCTATGTTTCTATGTTTAATACAATGTAACCTTTATTCATATTTGATTTATTTGTGAGGTAGAGGATGTTCGACCGTTAATATTCAATATTTAATGATGGCACAGCTGTAGAGCTACTGCCTCACAGCGCTAGAAACCCAGGTTCCATCCTGACTACGGGTGCTGTCTGTACGGAGTTTGTACGTTCTCCCTGTGACCTGCCTGGGTTTTCTCCGAGATCTTCGGTTTCCTCCCGCACTCCAAAGACGTACAGGTTTGTAGGTTAATTGACTTGGTATAAATTGTCCCAAGTATGTGGAGGGTGGTGAGCGGAGATCGTTGGTCAGCACGGACTTGATGGGCCGAAGGGCTGTATCTTGAAACTAAACTAAACTCCTGCATCTGTGATGGCTTACAAAGATCAGAGACAGTGCCCTTAATTTACAAGATATGATACTCTATTCCATGGAGATCAGGAGGATGAGGGGAGATCTTATAGAGGTGTACATAATCATGAGAGGAATAGATCGGGTAGATGCACAAAGTATTTTACCCAGAGTAGGGGAATCGAGGACCAGAGGACATAGGTTCAAGGTGAAGGGGAAAAGATTTAACAGGAATCCGAGGGGTAACTTTTTCACACAGAGGATGGTGGGTGTATGGAACAAGCTGCCAGAGGAGTTAGTTGAGGCTGGGACTATCCCAGCATTTAAGAAACAGTTGGTCAGATACATGGATAGGACGGGTTTGGAGGGCTATGGAGCTAGCGCAGTCAAGTGGGACTAGTGTAGCTGGGACATTGTTGGCCGGTGTGGGCAAGTTGGGCCGAAGGGCCTGTTTCCACACTGTATCACTATGACTCGAAGAGCAAATATTGATGAGTACAAATGTTATAATTCCACTACACACAGACCTATAAAGTAGAAACAAGGAACTGCAGATGCTGAATTACCAAGGGAAGGCACTCAAATTCACTGCACCTTAACTGGTGCATGTGACAATAAACCGACCTTGAAACCTTGAAAATGCTGGAGTAACTTATCGGGTCAGGTAGCATCTCTGGATAACATGGATAGGTGACGTTTGGGGTCGGGATCCTTCTTTGGATACAAATATATTCTGCACTCTGTATCTTTCCCCTCGCTCTACCTATTGTACTTGAGTTTGGCTTGATTGGATTTACAATAGACAATAGACAATAGACAATAGGTGCAGGAGTAGGCCATTCGGCCCTTCGAGAAAAAGTGTTTCCTCGTCTCCGTTCTAAATGGCTTACACCTTATTCTTAAACTGTGGCCCCTGGTTCTGGACTCCCCCAACATCGGGAACATGTTTCCTGCCTCTAGTGTGTCCAAACCCTTAACAATCTTATATGTTTCAATGAGATCTCCTCTCATCCTTCTAAACTCCAGAGTGTACAAGCCCAGCTGCTCCATTCTCTCAGCATAACTGTACACAATATTCTAGGTGTGGTCTCACTAGGGCTCTGTACAACTGCAGAAGGACCTCTTTGCTCCTATATTCGATTCCTCTTGTTATAAAGGCCAACATGCCATTCGCCTTCTTCACTGCCTGCTGTACCTGCATGCTTACTTTCATTGACTGATGTGCAAGGATTTAGGTGTAACATTGTCTGATTTGATAGTATAGAATGCAAAATGAAGCTTTTCACTGTATTTCGGTTCACGGGTCAATAATAAACCTAAACCTAAACCTACTAAGAAAAATTTTACCTCTTTATGAATGAAAAGCTTAGAGCTGTAGAAAAATGTCACTTTAACAACATGAAGAATTCAACAGCTGAAGCATTATTAGGGTCGGCACAGTGGCACAGCGGTAGAGTTGCTGCCTGACAGCGCCAGAGACCTGGGTTCAATCCTGACTACGGATGCTGTCTGTACGGAGTTTGTACGTTCTCCCCGTGACCTGCGTGGGTTTTCCCCGGGTGCTCCAGTTTCCTCCCACACTCCAAAGTTTGAAGGTTAATTGGCTTCGGTATAGATTGTAAATTGTCCCCAGTGTGTAGGATAGTGCTAGTGTACAGGGATCGCGGGCTGGGCTGAAGGGCCTGTTTCCGCGCTGTGTCTCTAAACTAAACTAAGCCCATTCCTTCTCTCCAGAGACGCTGCCTGTCCCGTTGAGTTATAGCCCTGTCCTACAGTGCGAGTTCATTCCAAGAGCTCTCCCGAGTTAAAAAAAAAATCAAACTCGTGGTAAGCACGGAGAATGAACGTAGTCCGAGCTCGGGGACGTCTCTAACGCTAACGGCAGGTACTCGGGAAGACTCGCTAACGGCAGGTAAGCACGGGAAGACTCGTGAAGATTTTTCAACGCGATGAAAAATGTCCACGAGAGCCCCGAGTACCGACGAGCGGCCATTGCCATAAATCTCCGAGTTCGAATCAGGGCAAACTCGGGAGAACTCTTGGAATGAACTCGTACCGTGGGACAGGGGTTTTACTCCAGCATTTTGTGTCTACCTTCGGTGTAAACCGGCATCGGCAGTTCCTTCCTAAACTAAAATTATTATATTTCCGCAGTTAAAGTTAGTAAAGCGGCACTTAAAAACAGTAGAAAGAATGTCAGATCAGTTCATTAGAGTTGATTCCTTGTTCTCTGCAGTATCCAAGTACTTAAGTACTATACGTTTCAATAACATACCGTGCATAAATTAGCTTGTTGAGTTACTTGATATCAAAAATAAGGATCCGAGTCTTTATTGGAAAGTCTCTTGTGGTTTATTGAAAGCATGGTGTTTTAATAAAGGCTCAAATAGACGGTATGAATCATTAGACAGGAAAAACGTTGATAAGAGGAAAATGAACAGAGTTAAAGTCGGTACACCTTTAAATTGTAAATTGTTTATGAGCCTTTTTCCAGGGAGGATGATTACCTCGGGGTGACAGTTTGTTCTGATAGCCAAAAGATATAAACAATGTTTTCCTCCTATTTATGTGCATAATAAAATGAAGATTTATTTATTTTTGTGTTCCCTTTTAAATATCTCTTTTGATAGATTCATTTCTGCCTCTAGTTTCAAAGTGCTTTGAGCAACCGGAAATATTTTTACATTGAGCTTAACTGCAGCGGAAAAAAATAAAACCTTATGGAGGATAGTATCCAGCTGATGATATCTGCAGAATTTTACATGTCTGATTGAAGTTTTTTAGTTCATTCAACTTTCCTTGATCGGACAATACTGGCTTTACCTTGCACTAAACGTTATCCCCTTATAATGCATTATATATGGCTCAATTGTAAACTCATATAGTCTTTCTGTTGATAGACGCAAAATGCTTCAGTAACTCAGTGGGACAGGCAGTATCGCTGGTAACATTAGCAAATTTACAGATTACACAAAGCTGGGTGGCAGTGTGAACTGTGAGGAGGATGCTATAAGAATGCAGGGTGACTTGGACAATAGGTGCAGGAGTAGGCCATTTGGCCCTTCGAGCCAGCACCGCCATTCAATGTGATCATGGCTGATCATCCCCAATCAGTACCCAGTTTCTGCCTTCTCCCCATATCCCCTGATTCCGCTATCTTTAAGAGCCCTATCTAACTCTCTCTTGAAAGTATCCAGAGGACCGGCCTCCACCGCCCTCTGAGGCAGAGAATTCCACACTCACAACTCTCTGTGTGAAAAAGTGTTTCCTCGTCTCCGTTCTAAATGGCTTACTCCTTATTCTTAAACAGTGGCCTCTGGTTCTGGACTCCCCCAACATCGGGATCATGAAGAAGGGTTTCGGCCCGAAACGTTGCCTATTTCTGAAGAAGAGTTTCGGCCCGAAACGTTGCCTATTTCCTCCTCTGCATAGATGCTGCTGCACCCGCTGAGTTTCTCCAGCTTTTTTGTGTACCATCGGGAACATGTTTCCTGCCTCTAGCATGTCCAAACCCTTAATAATCTTATATGTTTCAATAAGATCCCCTCTCATCCTTCTAAATTCCAGAGTATACAAGCCCAGCCGCTCCATTCTCTCAGCATATGACTTTCCCGCCATCCCGGGAATTAACCTTGTAAACCTACGCTGCACTCCCCCAATAGCAAGAATGTCCACCCACAAATTTGGAGACCAAAATTGCACACAATACTCCAGGTGTGGTCTCACTAGGGCCCTGTGAACCAGAAGCCATAGGTTTAAGGTAAGAGGAGAAAGATTTAATGAGAACCTGAGGGGCAACTTTTTCACTCAGAAGGTGGTGAGTGTATGGAACGAGTTGCCGGAGGAGGTAGTTGAGGCAGGCTCTATAACAATATTTCAAAGACATTAATAGAAAAGGTTTAGAGGGATATGGTACCAAATTCAGGCTGGCGGGACTAGTGTAGATGGGGCATGTGGGTTGGTGTGGGCAAGTTGGGCTGAAGGGCCTGTTTCCACACTGCATGACTGTCGGCATGGATGAGTTGGGCCGATGGGCCTGTTGCCCTGCTGTGTGACTGCATGACTTCAAACAGGCAGTTTTGAAAGAAAGGATTACACCCTGGAATGTTTAAGAAAGAACTGCAGATGCTGGAAAAATCGAAGATAGACTAAAATGCTGGAGAAACTCAGCGGGTGAGGCAGCATCTATGGAGCGAAGGAATAGGTGACATTTTGGGTCGAGACCCTTCTTCAGACCGCTCCATAGATGCTTCCTCACCCGCTGAGTTTCTCCAGCACCCTAGAATGTGATCTTCTTCTTTTGTGTGGCGTGCACAGCCTAACGTTGTAGGACAACTTGTTCTATTTGATCTTCCGTTTTTTTGTACCTCGAGTTGATTGCATTAGTCAAAACAGGGCGGACCACCCCTGGAATGTGATAACTGAAAGACAAATGTGCCTGTTTATATAGAAATGTTTCATGAAGTCACTTGCAAGATTAGTGAAACATATAGTGTGTATCTTTTGATAAAATATATTTCCTTATGACTTTCTTAAATAATAAAACTAAGAAGCAAACTGGCAGGCAGAACAGCCCTGACCACAGTACATTTTTGACTATATTCCAACTAAAGTATGGAATGAAATCAATTTTTTATTTTGGAAAATACTAGTGAGCAATACTTTGTTTTAAATTAGTCTTTGGGGGTGTTAAAAACCGTGTAGTCAAAGTATTTAATAAACATTAGTGTTTAAGAAAGAACTGCAGATGCTGGAAAAATCGAAGGTAGACAAAAATGCTGGAGAAGCTCAGCGGGTGAGGCAGCATCTATGGAGCGAAGGAATAGGGACATTTCGAGTTGAGACCCTTCTTCACTGATGTGGGGGTGGTGGGGCGGGGGGGAAAGAAAGGAAGAGGCGGAGACGGTAGGCTTGAGGGAGAGCTGGGAAGGGGAGGGGAAAGAGGGAGAAAGCAAGGACTACCTGAAATTGGAGAAGTCAATGTTCATACCACTGGGGTGTAAACTACCCAAGTGAAATATGAGGTGCTGCTCCTCCAATTTGCACTGGGCCTCACTCTGGCCATGGAGGAGGCTCAGGACAGAAAGGTCAGATTGGGAACGGGAGGGGGTGTTGAAGTGCTGAGCCACCGGGAAATCAGGTTGGTTAATGCGAACTGAGCGGAGGTGTTGGGCGAAGCGATCGTCGAGCCTGCGCTTGGTCTCGCTGATGTCGAGAAGTTGACACCTGGAACAGTGGATATATTAGATGAGGTTGGAGGAGGTGCAGGTGAACCTCTGCCTCACCTGGAAAGACTGTTTGGGTCCTAGGATGGAGTCAAGGTTCAGAACGGCTGAGTTAAGGTTTCTACAAATAAATGTAACTAAACTTTGTAATCTTAAAGTACCGAGACTTCGTTAAATTTATGTAATTAAAGAAAACCTTTGAGAAAATTTAAGGATGGAAAAATATAATTGGCTGTGTTCAGTCTGTACATTTTTTGGAAAAAAAGTGTCTATCGGTACTAGACTATCTGCTGCTTTGCCATCATTTAATCTTTCATTTTCTCCTGTAATGTTCCACATCATTCCTGGGCAGTCCATTGACTCCATCTACACTTCACGCTGCCACGGCAAGGCCATCAATGTAATCAGTCTCACGCCCTCTTCTCCCCCCTCTTCCATCAGGCAAGGGGTACAGGAGTGTGAAAATGCTCACCTCGAGAACTCAGGAACAATATCTTCCCAGCTGTTATCAGGCAACTGAACCACCCTATAGCGGTCCTGAGCTACCATCCTGAGCTACTCATTGGAGACCCTCGCACCATAATAATAATAATAATGGATGGGATTTATATAGCGCCTTTCTAATACTCAAGGCGCTTTACATCGCATTATTCATTCACTCCTCAGTCACACTCGGTGGTGGTAAGCTACTTCTGTAACCACAGCTGCCCTGGGGCAGACTGACGGAAGCATGGCTGCCAATCTGCGCCTACGGCCCCTCCGACCACCACCAATCACTCACACACATTCACACACATTCACACACAGGCAAAGGTGGGTGAAGTGTCTTGCCCAAGGACACAATGACAGTATGCACTCCAAGCGGGATTTGAACCGGCTACCTTCCGGTTGCCAGCCGAACACTTAGCCCATTGTGCCATCTGCCGTCCCATCTTCCCTCGCACCATCTTCCATCGGACTTGATCTTGCACTGAACGTTATTCCCTTCATCCTGTACCTGTACACTGTGGACGGCTCGACTGCGATCACGTGTGGTCTTTCCACTGACTGGATAGCACGCAACAAAAAGTTTATCGCACGTGACAATAAATCATAATCATAATCATACTGTATTAGCCAAGTATGTTTTGCGATGAAGGAAGCTAATGGCATGTTGGCCTTCACAACAAGAGGAGTTGAGTATAGGAGCAAAGAGGTCCTTCTGCAGTTGTACGAGGAATTTGATTTGCCGTACAGTCATACCATTAAAAAGCAACAAGACACACAAAATACATTTTAACATAAACATCCATAAAATAAACTAAACTCAATTAAACTGAACTAATCTGACCTTATCTAAACTAAACATTGTAACGTTTGCAATGGATACACAATTCTCAACTTTTCTATCCCTGAGTGTAGCAATTCATAGTTTACCCCTCTCTGCACTCACCGGAAATTACGCAATCAGTGCGACCTGTCCACTAAGCGGAAGCCACAAAATGATCGGGCATTGGGGCATTACCTTCATCGTGGTGATTGACAGGCGAGAGGATCTCAAGGTTTTTTAAACACTCATAACTTTTTTATTTTTTATCAATGGGAAAAATCCCCGGGGCCTGCTCAGAGAAGGAGGACTGTGAGTAAGTTGGCCAATAATCATAGCGATATGTGGTAGCGTTTTTTCTAAAATCAATGTACAGCGCAGACAGGAAGTGGTCAAGATGCGCTTTTAATTATATAGATGTAAGATTATCAAGGGTTTGGACACGCTAGAGGCAGGAAACATGTTCCCAATGTTTGGGGAGTTCAGAACTGTGGGCCACAGTTTAAGAATAAGGGGTAGGCCATTTAGAACGGAGATGAGGAAAAACTTTTTCTCCCAGAGTTGTGAATCTGTGGTATTCTCTGCCTCAGAAGGCAATGGAGGCCAATTCTCTGGATGCTTTCAAGAAAGAATTAGATAGGTCTCTTAAAGATAGCGGAGTCAGGGGATATGGGGAGAAGGCAGGAATGGGGTACAGAATGTGGATGATCAGCCATGATCACAGTGAATGGCGGTGCTGGATCGAAGGGCCGAATGGCCTACTCCTGCACCTATTGTCTATTGTCTATAACTGAGTAAGGGATTCACTCCAAATACCTAGCGGTCACTTTGAGTAGAGAAGTTGGCAGGTCATGATGCAGTTGTATAAGACCTTGGTGAATCTGCATTTAGAGTATTGTGTTCAGTTCTGGGCACCATGTTATAGGAAAGATGTTGTCAGGTTGGAATGGGTGCAGAAAACATTTACAGGGATGTTGCCAGGACTCGAGGGTGTGAGCTACAGGGAGAGGTTGACTAGGCTAGGATTTTATTCTCTGGAGCGCAGGAGGATGAGGGATGAACTAGTAGAGGTGTACAAAATCATGAGAGGAATAGATCGGGTAGATACACAGAGTCTCTTGCCCAGAGTAGGGGAATCGAGAACCAGAGGACATAGGTTTCTGATGGGTAACTTTTACACACAAAAAGGGTGGTGGGTGTATGGAACAAGCTACCAGAGGAGGTAGTAGAGGCTGGGACTATCCCATCGTTTAAGAAACATTTAGACAGGTACATAGATAGGACCGGTTTGGAGGGATATGGACCAAGCGCAGGCAAGTGGGTCTAGTGTAGCTGGGACATTGTTGGCTGGTGTGTGCAAGTTGGGCCGAAGGGCCTATTTCCACACTGTATCACTCTATGACTCTGAAATCATGAGAGGAGTAGATTGGCTAGACGCAATTAACCAAAAATCTGTAGCCTCCTTTTTATTTAATTCACATGTTTAATCAATAATGTTTTATTATTAATGTTTAATGTTTTATGAATCATTCCTAACTGTCACTGTATGTCATGTTGTCACTTGTGGGCAGAGCACTAAGGCAAATTCCTTGTATGTGAATACTTGGCCAATAAACTTATTCACTCATTCATAGTGTATTGCCCATAGTAGGGGAATCGAGAACAAGAGGGCATAGATTTAAGGTGAAGGGGAAAATATTTTATAGGAATCTGAAGGGTATCTTTTTTACACAAATGGGTGGTTGGTTTAGGGAACAAGCTGCCAGAGGAGGTAGTTGAGACAGGGTCTATCACAAAGTTTAAGAAGCAAATACTAAAGGGTGTTTAAGTATCGACTCAAACAATTGCTTGTCAATTTCAATGCCTTGTCAATGTCAATACCTTGTCAATGTCAATGCCTTGTCAATATTTGCCTTTTGCCTTCTCTCCACCGATCACTTTTGTCCTCATCATTTAGTTGCAATTTCTTTAATAAGTTTTCCTTTATCTTGGTTGTATGTTCCGCGTGTACTCACATCTTGCCAAACAATCGTTAAAAGTCCAAGGAAGTTGCATCTATTGTGTTTTAATTAACTGTCCTATCTGTTATTGTTTCAACAAACTCAGTGAAATGAATCATTCTTAACTCCCCTTTGAAACACACTTATTAATTCTGATGACTCATATTTCACAAATATGCTAATCCACAGTTTCTTGTTTAGGACGGGTGTCGGGGATTATGCGGAGAAGGCAGGAGGGAGGGAGAGATAGACCAGCCATGATTGAATGGCGGAGTAGACTTGATAGGCCGAATGACCTAATTCTGCTCCTATTACTTTTGACATTATTATGACCACAAGGTTAAGGAGACTTGTACATTGAATCTTCATTATTACTTAACTTTTCTGAGGAACCTTTTTTCAACGTGATTTTTTGTTGTTGCCTCTGGTCCGACACTCATCCTTGATTGTGTAAGTATTTCATTAACCACTTATGGGCCAGTCCCACTTGGTGATTTTTTTAGGCAACTGCCGGCGACCGTCATAGTCGTAGCAGGTCGCCAAAAAAACCCGGCAACAACCTACGTCATCCTGGCGACAACCTATGACAGCACCCACGTCAGGAGAAGTCAAGCTACGCTCATAGGCGTCAAACCCCACTGTTTAACTTTTCATCATGTTGAAAAGTTAGCGGCGACCAGAAAGACTCTACAACTTTTTGCGCGTCTGAGGAGACGACTCCCGGCAACCACCGGCGAACATGTGGCGATAAACTAATCGCCTGTAGTTGCCTAAAAAATCACCTAAGGCGACAGGCCCATTAGTTTCCCTGGAATAAAAGGTCATAAATGATAGGAGTAGAATTAGGCCATTTGGCCCATCAAGTCTACTTCATCATTCAATGGCTGATCCATCTTTCCCTCCTAACCCCATTCTCCTGCCGTACTTATCACGAATCTATCTATCTCTGCCTTAAATATATCCACTGATGTGGCCTCCACAGCCTTCTCTGGCAAAGAATTCCATAGATTCACCACCCTCTGACTAAAGAAATTCCTCCTCATCTCCTTCCTCAAAGAACGTCCTTTAATTCTGAGGCTATGACCTCTAGTCCGAGACTCTCCCACTAGTGGAAACATCCTTTCCAAATCCACTCTATCCAAGCCTTTCACTATTCTGTATGTTTCAATGAGGTCCCCCCCTTCATTCTTCTAAACTCCAAAAAGTACAGGCGCAGCACCGACAAACGCTCATCAAATGTTAATCTGCTCATTCCTGGGATCATTCTTATAAATCCATTCCTTTACACTCCCGTATGAGTTTTTTTGATTTCACCTGTGAGTGGCCCCCAAAAGTGAGATCTTATGTTTTCGAAGTCTTTAATGCATGTTTTAAAATGTGTGGTAGTAACAAAAAAATTATTTAACAGAATGTTAATCACTTCAGCATGTGACATGGTGAAGCCAGCAGGATGGAGAAACCCTATAGTGCGACCAGTTGCTAGTTTGGCTTTCGACCAAATATTCCTCAGCTTGAGCCCCCCCCCCCCATTCAGCTTGTCCCTTCAGCCTGCCTGCTGGGTTAGGAAGGCATCGTAGGTTCACAATGCGTGGAAACAGCCCCTTCTGCCCACAGTGTCTGAACTGACCGTGACCACGAAGCGGCGGCACGGTGGCGCAGCGGTAGAGTTGCTGCCGTACAGCGCCAGAGACCCGGGTTCGATCCTGGCTACGGGCGGTGCTTGTCTGCAGCGGAGTTTGTACGTTCTCCCTGTGACCGGCGTGGATTTTCTCCGGGGTACTCTGGCTTCCTCCCTCAGTCTGAAGACATGCAGGTTTGGAGGTTAATTTGCTTCAGACAAAAATTGTAAAATGTCTTTAGTCAGAGGGTAGTCAATTCTGTGGTACTGACTAGACTGGATTTAGATTCTTAGCTCACTGGGATCTGTTTTGGGGTAAGGGGGAACTGTACAAAAGGGACGGATTGCATCTTAACAGGTGGGGGACCAGCATTCTGGCAGGCAGGTTTGCCACTGCTACACGGGTGGTTTTAAATTGAATAAGGGGGGTGGGGTGTCGAATGGGATAGTTGAGGATGGAGTTAAAGGGAAAGGGTTTCTTAAATGTGTGAGCGTAGAGACAGAGGGGTGTAAAATGAGGGTAGAAGCAATAGGTAGCAAGGTGAAATGTGGCAGGCAGACAAATCCAGGGCAAAAATCAAAAAGGGCCACTTTTCAACATAATAGTATAAGGGGTAAGAGTGTTGTAAAAACAAGCCTGAAGGCTTTGTGTCTCAATGCAAGGAGCATTCGTAATAAGGTGGATGAGTTGAATGTGCAGATAGCTATTAATGACTATGATATAGTTGGGATCACGGAGACATGGCTCCAGAGGTGACCAAGGCTGGGAGCTGAACATCCAGGGATATTCAATATTCAGGAGGGATAGACAGAAAGGGAAAGGAGGTGGGTAGCGCTGGTTAGAGAGCAGATTAAAGCAATAGAAAGGAAGGACATCAGCTTGGAGGATGTGGAATCGATATGGGTAGAGCTGCGAAACACTAAGGGGCAGAAAACTCCAGTGGGAGTTGTGTACAGGCCACCTAACAGTAGTAGTGGAGTTGGGGATGGCATCAAACAGGAAATTAGAAATGCGTGCAACAAAGGTAAAACAGTTATAATGGGTGACTTCAATCTACATATAGATTGGGTGAATCAAATTGGCAAGGGTGCTGAAGAAGAGGATTTCTTGGAATGTATAAGGGATAGTTTTCTAAACCAACATGTAGAGGAACCAACGAGAGAGCAGGCTATTCTAGATTGGGTATTGAGTAATGAGGAAGGTTAGTTAGCAGTCTTGTTGTGCGTGGCCCCTTGGGCAAGAGTGACCATAATATGGTTGAGTTCTTCATTAGGATGGAGAGTGACATTGTTAATTCAGAAACAAGGGTCCTGAACTTAAAGAAAGGTAACTTTGAGGGTATGAGACGTGAATTGGCCAAGATAGACTGGCGATTGATTCTTAATGGGTTGACGGTGGATATGCAATGGAAGGCATTTAAAGACTGCATGGATGAACTACAACAATTGTTCATCCCAGTTTGGCAAAAAAATAAATCAGGGAAGGTAGTGCATCTGTGGATAACAAGGGAAATCAGGGATAGTATCAAAACAAAAGATGAAGCGTACAAATTAGCCAGAAAAAGCAGCCTACCAGAGGACTGGGAAAAATTCAGAGACCAGCAGAGGAGGACAAAGGGCTTAATTAGGAAAGAGAAAATAGATTATGAAAGAAAACTGGCAGGGAACATAAAAACTGACTGCAAAAGCTTTTATAGATATGTGAAGAGAAAAAGATTAGTTAAAACAAATGTAGGTCCCTTGCAGTCAGAAACGGGTGAATTGATCATGGGGAACAAGGACATGGCAGACCAATTGAATAACTACTTTGGTTCTGTCTTCACTAAGGAAGACATAAATAATCTGCCGGAAATAGCAGGGGACCGGGGGTCAAATGAGATGGAGGAACTGAGTGAAATCCAGGTTAGCCGGGAAGTGGTGTTAGGTAAATTGAATGGATTAAAGGCCGATAAATCCCCAGGTCCAGATAGGCTGCATCCCAGAGTACTTAAGGAAGTAGCCCCAGAAATAGTGGATGCATTAGTGATAATTTTTCAAAACTCTTTAGATTCTGGAGTAGTTCCTGAGGATTGGAGGGTAGCTAATGTGACCCCACTTTTAAAAAAGGGAGGGAGAGAGAAAACGGGGAATTACAGACCAGTTAGTCTAATGTCGGTAGTGGGGAAACTGCTAGAATCAGTTATTAAAGATGGGATAGCAGCACAGTTGGAAAGTGGTGAAATCATTGGACAAAGTCAGCATGGATTTATGAAGGGTAAATCATGTCTGACGAATCTTATAGAATTTTTCGAGGATGTAACTAGTAGAGTGGATAAGGGAGAACCAGTGGATGTGTTATATCTGGACTTTCAGAAGGCTTTCGACAAGGTCCCACATAAGAGATTAGTATACAAACTTAAAGCACACGGTATTGGGGGTTCAATATTGATGTGGATAGAGAACTGGCTGGCAGACAGGAAGCAAAGAGTAGGAGTAAACGGGTCCTTTTCACAATGGCAGGCAGTGACTAGTGGGGTACCGCAAGGCTCAGTGCTGGGACCCCAGCTATTTACGATATATATTAATGATTTGGACGAGGGAATTGAATGCAACATCTCCAAGTTTGCGGATGACACGAAGCGGGGGGGCAGTGTTAGCTGTGAGGAGGATGCTAGGAGGCTGCAAGGTGACTTGGATAGGCTGGGTGAGTGGACAAATGCATGGCAGATGCAGTATAATGTGGATAAATGTGAGGTTATCCACTTTGGCGGCAAAACCAGGAAAGTAGACTATTATCTGAATGGTGGCCGATTAGGAAAGAGGGAGGTGCAATGAGACCTGGGTGTCATGGTACACCAGCCATTAAAAGTAGGCATGCAGGTGCAGCAGGCAGTGAAGAAGGCGAATGGTATGTTAGCATTCATAGCAAAAGGATTTGAGTATAGCAGCAGGGAGGTTCTACTGCAGTTGTACAGGGTCTTGGTGAGACCACACCTGGAGTATTGCGTACAGTTTTGGTCTCCTAATCTGAGGAAAGACATTCTTGCCATAGAGGGAGTACAGAGAAGGTTCACCAGACTGATTCCTGGGATGTCAGGACTTTCATATGAAGAAAGACTGGATAGACTCGGTTTGTACTCGCTAGAATTTAGAAGATTGAGGGGGGATCTTATAGAAACTTACAAAATTCTTAAGGGGCTGGACAGGCTAGATGCAGGAAGATTGTTTCCGATGTTGGGGAAGTCCAGAACAAGGGGTCACAGTTTAAGGATAAGGGGGAAATCTTTTAGGACCGAGATGAGGAAAACATTTTTCACACAGAGAGTGGTGAATCTCTGGAATTCTCTGCCGCAGAAGGTAGTTGAGGCCAGTTCGTTGGCTATATTTAAGAGGGAGTCAGATGTGGCCCTTGTGGCTAAAGGGATCAGGGGGTATGGAGAGAAGGCAGGTACAGGATACTGAGTTGGATGATCAGCCATGATCATATTGAATGGCGGTGCAGGCTCGAAGGGCCGAATGGCCTACTCCTGCACCCATTTTCTATGTTTCTATGTTTCTATGAACTCATTGCCACAGAGGGCTGTGGAGGCCAGGTCAGTGGATATTTATAAGGCAGAGATAGACAAATTCTTGATTACAACGGGTGTCAACGGTTATGGAGAGAAAGCAGGAAAATGGGTTTAGGCATGAGATCTGTGGAATTCTCTGCCTCAGAATGCAGTGGAGGCAGGTTCTCTGGATGCTTTCAAGAGAGAGCTAGATAGGGCTCTTAAAAATAGCGGAGTCAGGGGATATGGGGAGAAGGCAGGAACGGGGTACTGATTGGGGATGATCAGCCATTTAGAGAAAAGGAATCCCATTCCTTTGTCACCTATTTGTTTTCTCCAGAGATGCTGACTGACCCGCTGGGCTACTCCAGCTTTTTGTGTCTATCTTTGGAGGTGTTGCATTTTGGGAAGTCTAACATGGACAGGACCTAAACAGTGAATGGTAGAGCTCTGGATGGTGTTACATAGATAGACAATAGGTGCAGGAGGAGGCCATTTGGCCCTTCGAGCCAGCACCACCATTCATTGTGATCATGGCTGATCATCCACAATCAGTTACCCGTGCCTGCCTTCTCCCCATATCCCTTGATTCTACTAGCCCCAAGAGCTCTATCTAACTCTCTTTTAAATTCATCCATTGAATTGGCCTCCACTGCCTTTTGTGGTAGAGAATTCCACAAATTCACAACTCACTGGGTGAAAACGTTTTTTCTCATCTCAGTTTTAAATGGCTACCCCTTTATTCTTAGACTGTGGCCCCTGGTTCTGGACTCCCCCAACATTGGGAACATTTTTCCTGCATCTAGCTTGTCCAGTCCTTTTATAATTTTGTATGTTTCTACAAGATATCCTCTCATCCTTCTAAATTCCAGTGAATACAAGCCCAGTCTTTCCAATCTTTCCTCGTATGACAGTCCCGCCATCCCAGGGATTAACCTCGTGAACCTACGCTGCACCTGCCTCAATAGCAAGGATGCCCTTCCTCAAATTAGGAGGAAGGACATTCCTCAAATGTAGAGCAGAGGGATCAAAGAATACAGGCGCACGGTTCCTTGAAGGTCGAGTCGCAGGTAGATAAGGTGGTCAAAAAGGCTTTTGGCACATTGGCCTTCATCAGTCAGGGTATTGAGTATAGAAGTTAGGAGGTCATGTTGCAGTTGTGTAAGACGTTGGTGAGGCTGCATTAAGAGTATTGAGCTCAGATCTGGGCACTGTGTTATAGGAAAGATGTTGTCAAGCTGGAAAGGGTGCAGAAAAGGTAAAGCTCTCCTGCTGAGCCACTTTTTTGTGAAATTATAATGCTTCCACCAGAGAGTTAGTGGGGTTCAATGAATGACAGTTTAGTTTAGTTTAGTTTACTTTACAGAGTGGAAACAGGCCCTACGGCCCACCGAGTCAGCACCGACCAGCGATCCCCGCACACTAACACTATCCTACGCACACTAGGTAGTAATGTTACAACATTTTGAGATTTGAAAAATCAAGTCTGCAATTTATCCCGTCAGATAAAGCATAAAAAGAAGTTTAATTTGACACCTTATTCACTTTCATATCTTCAGTATTAAAAAGGTTATGGCCATTTTCATACTCTGAAATTATCATCTTGTTCCCTATTGCTTTTCCATTGACTTAACTCAAAAGCTGTGATCGAGGACAGTCAAAAGCCCATAACTTTCTTAAAAATTAAGAGAACTGAATGAAAATTTCAGTTATTATAGATTGAAGCATTCTGAAACAAATATGAAACAATTTTACTTGGATGACCTGAAATTAAAGCATATAATTAGTTAGTTACCTAATTGTAGCTAATTACAAAATTCAATTACTGGATCTAAACATCTCCATTTCTTAAGAAAAGGTTAACATTTTTAAATAGCCTAAGAGTCCAAATAACATTCACACAAGAATTCCCAATATAACATGATTTTTAAATCTAGTCATGAATTTATAGGCCAAATGGAAGGAATTTAGTGTTTAATTTCCGTAAATTAATGGCCATTTAAATCATCTTGCGAGTGAGATTTTGTGGAACGTGATCGTTTGGAACGTAGCGTTTGCGGTGAATTTAAACCCCATATCGGCAGGAAAAACACTGCCGGTTCGTATGGAGCCTAAATCACCTTTTTGCAACGTAAAATTTGGATTAAAGCAATCCTAAGAAGCAAGTTTATATGTAAAATCAACGGCTTACCTTTATTTGTCCCGTACGAGAGATCCGTCCCGTTGTCGGCGTTAGAAGTCGATTTTTATTTTACTCCTGCTATTACATTGTCCAGCGATGTTTATAGAAAACTTCAGAGAACGCAAGTCGGATCGATTATTCTTCAGCAGTTTAACAGCCTGAGAAAGATCGACTCCAACAGGCAGGAGAAAACGGCATTTTAATCCCTTGCCCCTCTCAAAGGCGCCAAAATCGCGCACACGACCAGTGGCAGAACTGCAGTGCCGCTGAAGGTAAGTTTTGTAACATACCTACACTAGGTACAATTTACATTTATCACCAAGCTAATTAACCTACAAGCCTGTACGTCTTTGGAGTGTGGGAGGAAACCGAAGATCGCGGAGAAAACCCACGAAGGTCACGGGGAGAACGTACAAACTCCGGACAGACAAGCACCCGTAGTCGGGATCGAACCTGGGTCTCTGGCGCTGTAAGGCAGCAACTCTACCGCTGCGCCACCGTACCGAATGGAAGGCTACTGGTTTCCATTTCAGCCAAAGTATCATTCCCAACTACTGTGAGGCAACAATCCTCATTAGAATTCTGAAATGTCAAATCAAAATGAGACAGAACCTTGTTTAGATTAAACTTAGTTCTGAACTCGGAAAGCTCCCAGAATGCAGAGGTCGGAACGATCAGGGAAATTTGAATATAATGGGGGGCTGGTTTCTGTTTAGAACAACAGAACAGAGAACTAGGTAATCCATCTTGCATACGAGTCATGCGTATGATGAGCGTTTGACGGCACTGGGCCTACACGACACGATACGATAGAACTTTATTTATCCCAGGAGGGAAATTGATAGAAACATAGAAACATAGAAAATAGGTGCAGGAGGAGGCCATTCGGCCCTTCGAGCCAGCACCGCCATTCATTGTGATCATGGCTGACCATCCCCTATCAATAACCCGTGCCTGCCTTGTCATCCCTTGATTCCACTAGCCCCTAGAGCTCTATCTAACTCTCTCTTAAATCCATCCAGTGACTTGGCCTCCACTGCCCTCTGTGGTAGGGAATTCCACAAATTCACAACTCTCTGGGTGAAAAGGTTTTTTCTCACCTCAGTCTTAAATGGCCTCCCCTTTATTCTAATGGGGCTTTCTCAAGGGGCGACTTGATGCAAGATGTAACCAGAGTGAAGTGGTCGTGGTCTAGCACGATATCACACGATATAACGGGGGGTAGATAAAGAGTTCCCACGGGTACTCGGCATTTCTGTTATTTGTGCGAGTGACTTGTCCGTCTCCCGAGCTTTCCCGTTAAATCTTGAATGAACGTTGTGAACTGTGAAGTGTTGTTAAATCATCACGTGGCACAAATGATGTCACTTTTTTTTTCACACACTATAAATATCCTCCCTTGGTTGAATTGGCTCATTTGGAGACATGCCTGTACTAAGTAGTTTCGAGTACAGGATGGTGGTGTTTTTCATTGACGCGCTGTATGCAGCAGCCCTCTATGTGAATCGAGGACGCTTGCGTGAAGGCAGAAGGGTGAGATTAATTAAAAAGAGAATTAAGAGGAAGTCTCACTGGGTGAAGCCCATCTTTCAACGGAGACCTCTATTTGGACAATATGATAAACTGCTTAATGTGCTGTGCGAAGAGGATAAAAGTGCATTCACAAACTTTGTCAGAATTTCACCCGAGCTCTTTAATGAGCTGAAGAATAATTTGGGACCTCTGCTGAAGAAGACTGTAATGAGAAAGGCACTGGAACCAGGGTTGCGCATAGCAATCACCCTCCGCACATTTAGCACATTGCATTGTCCCTTTTATTGCCTGAGTTTAGGCTTGTTGCGGAGGTTAATGAATAGAATCTGTTTAAAAAAATCTAGCGTGCCTCATTTGTTGATTTTCATGTTTGCGAAGCCCTTTTTTAGACAAATGTTGTTTGGTGTGATGCACCTTCTCTCAATATGTGCAAGAAGTCGTCTTTTTATATTGTCAAATAGGAATAAAGACTTTGTCTCACATTGACCGTGATGATTGTCTTATTTTATTATCTACTGAGAGGTGAAACTTTCAAACGTTTAAATAGCTCAGCAATTGAGGGATCTGAACACTCAAAAATGAAAAAGAATGAAAATGTGATTATATAGATAGATAGATAGATAGATAGATAGCCTTTTATATGTCATCCAGACCGAAGTCTGAACGAAATTTAAGCAGTCATACATATAATACAATACAATAAAAAACAACAATAAACACATATTAACATCCACCACAGTGAGTCCACCCAACATCTCCTCACTGTGATGGAGGCAAAAGTCTTAGGGCTGCAGTCTCTTCCCTCCTCTTCTCCTTCTGCGCTGAGGCGATACCCCCCGGGCGATGTTAAAACCTGTCCTCGCGGCTCAAACACCGCGGCCCGGGGTAGTCGAAGCTGCCGCTCACCAGACCTGCTGACGCAGCCGCTGGCCCGCGGCCGAACCCCGGTCCCAGGTCACCGCCACCAGAACTGCCGTCCCAGCCCCCGGAGCATCGTTCCAGCCCCGAGCCGGATCGCCCTCACGTGAGTACTGCCACCGTCTCAGCCTCGCGCCAGGCCGCCGCTCCTCCATCGCGCCAGGCCGCCGCTCCTCCCTCAGGCTGGGCCGCCCCGACCGGGCGCCGCTCCTCCCTCGCGCCAGGCCGCCCTGACCGGGCGCCGCTCCTCCCTCAGGCTGGGAACGCCGTACCTCCCCGAGCTCGGCTACTCCGACGGGAGCACCGTTCCTTCCTCGGGCCGGCCGTCACAGCCCCTCACGAAAGCACTGTCCAGCCCCGAGCCGGGCCGTCCTCACGGGAGCGAGCTCAGTGCGAGTCCTGGCAGGCTCTGCCTCCTGAGCCTCGAGGTCGCCAGCTCCGCCATTAGGCCTCAGCGCAGACGGAGGCAGAGAAGGGGAATACGACCAAAAAGTCGCATTCCCCCGCAGGGAGAGACAGCAAGCCCCGTTTCAACCCCCCCCCCCCCCAAACACACTAAAAACCAAAACTAGACTAACCAAAACGAAAATAAACAAACCAAAAAACACAAAACTAACAGGACTGCCGGATCACCTCCCTTCAACTATTTTGTGTTTCAGCATGAGAGGGATTATAACATTAGAGACATTCATCTTGTAGTGATGTGTTAATGAAGAATTGCAGACATCAATCTGATAGTAAAAAATATATTTATTTAACAATGAGGTAAACAAGCACTGATAATCAAACTGCTGAGTTAAAAGCTTTATCACACTTCAGGCTATAATAAAATGTGGAGCCTCCAACAGAAACAAAGTAATGCCCAAGAGGAAAAAACACACATTAACATACAGACATTTATAAAGGACTCTAGATGTCACACAAAATGGTGAGTGGCCAACAACTAAAATAAACTAAAACTCAAACGGTTAAAGACTGCATAAATAATTCTCAACGTCCGAGGGATAACTGGACTAATTGACGTCAGCGAAACCATCTGCCCCTTCTTGAAATGGTGTTTGTGCACCATGGACTCGATGGACACATGTTCCATTGGCGATATTGAGACCACCTTTTTTACTCACCTTCTGTCCCCTCTGTCCAGCATCCGGGTTCACCGTTCGCAGGAGTTCCCACGGTAAACGCAAGAGTTATTACGGATATCGCACTGGCCACTACGTCCATATAATGTTTCAATGTTCAACCACAAGTGTACAAGTCACTCTTGGAGAAATTCAAGCTTGCTTGAATTTTCTCCCGAGTCAACAAGTTACACGAGTACCTGCCGTTAGCGCCACGGTGGTCCACGGTGGTCCACGAATGCCGTACGGTTATCGTACGAGGTTCCCACGATGTTCAACTCTGGTTACCTCTTGCGTCAAGTGGCCCCGTGAGAAAGCCCCATTAGACTGTGGCCACTGGTTCCAGTCCTTTTATAATTTTATATGTTTCTATAAGATAACCCCTCATCCTTCTAAACTCCAGTGAATACAAGCCTAGTATTTTCAATCTTTCCTCATATGACTGTCCCGCCATCCCAGGGATCAATCCCGTGAACGTACGCTGCACTGCCTCAATCACAACGATGTCCTTCCTCAAATTAGGAGACGAAAACTGTACACAATACTCCAGATGTGGTCTTACCAGAGCCCTATACAACTGCTGAAGAACCTCTTTACTCCTATACTGAAATCCTCTTGTTATGAAGGCCAACATTCCATTAGCTTTCTTCACTGCTGTTGTACCTGCATGCCAAATTTCAGTGACTGGTGTACAAGGACACCCAGATCTCGCTGCACCTCCCCCTTACCTAACCTAACCCCATTGAGATAATAATCTGCCCCCTTGTTTTTGCCGCCAAAGTGGATAACCTCACATTTATCTATATTATACTGCATCTGCCACACATCTGCCCACTCAGTCAAACTGTCCAGGTCACCCTGCAACCTCCTAACATCCTCTTCACAGTTCACACTGCCACCCAGCGTTGTGTCATCTGCAAACTTGCTGTGGTGCTCCTAATTCCCTCTTCCAAATCATTAATATATATGGTAAACAGTTGCGGCCCCAACACCGAGCCTTGCAGCACTCCACTCGCCACTGCCTGCCATTCTGAAAAGGACCACCCGTTCATTCTTACTCTTTGCTTCCTGTCTGCCAACCAATTTTCTATCCACGTCAACACCCTATGCTGTGTGCTCTAATTTTAGTCACCAGTCTCTCGTGCGGGATCTTATCAAAGGCTTTCTGAAAGTCAAGATCTGCCAACAGTCATAAAAACACGAAATATACGAAACATGAAATTAAAGCGACAAGTGGAAAGGATTGGGAGATGTGCAAAGATTGGGGGAGGGGAGGGAGTCAGTTTCAGTCCTCCCCACGACAGAAGGGGGAGGAGTTTTTGAGTTTGATAGTGACAGGGAAGAAGGATCCCCTGTGGCGTACTCGCTGGAGTTTAGAAGGATGAGGGGGAACGTCATTGAAACTTACCGAATAGTGAAATGCCTGGATGGAGTGGATGTGGAGAGGATGTTTCCACTAGTGGACTGGAGGGCACAGTTTCAAAATAAAAGGACGTACCTTTAGAATGGAGATGAGGAGGAATTTCTTTGGTCAGAGTATGGTTTAGTTTAGTCTGAAGAAGGGTTTCGGCCTGAAACGTTGCCTCTTTCCTTCGCTCCATAAATGCTGCCTCACCCGCTGAGTTTCTCCAGCATTTTTGTCTACCTGTGGTTTAGTTTAGTTTAGTTTAGAGGTACAGGAGGGAAACAAGCCCTTTGACCCACCGAGTCCACGCCGACCAGCGACCCCCGTATCACTAACATCTTATACAACTGCAACATGACCTCCCAATTTCTATCCTCAATACCCTGACTGATGAGGGCCAATGTGCCAAAAGCCCCTTTGACCAACATATCTTCCTGTGAAACTACCTTCAAGGAAATATCCTGCACACTCGGGATATTTCACAATTTTTACCAAAGCCTTTTAACTTACAAACCTGTACGTCTTTGGAGTGTGGGAGGAAACCGGAGCACCCGGGGAAAAGCCACGCGGAACGTGGAATTCATTGCCACAGACGGTTGTTGAGGCCAAGTCATTTGGGAATTTTTAAAGTGGAGACAGATGGATTTTTGATTCATACGGGTGTCAGGGGTTATGGGGAGAAGGCAGGAGAATGGGGTTCAGAGGTAGAGATAGATCAGCCATGATTGAATGGTGGAGGAGACTTGAATTTGGGACATAATGGAAGTAAGTAGTGGTCGGTGTACACTTTGAGGTATTTGGGTTCAGTTCTGGAAAGACATTAAAGGAGGGGTTGACTCATCCCATGGATACCAAAGATAGACACAAAATGCTGGGGTAACTCAGCGGGTCAGGCAGCATCTCTGGAGAAAAGGAATAGAAACATAGAAAAGCATAGAAACATAGAAAATAGGTGCAGGAGCCAGCACCGCCATTCAATATGATCATGGCTGATCATCCAGAATCAGTACCCTGTTCCTGCTTTTTCCCCATATCCCTTGATTCCGTTAGCCGTAAGAGCTATATCTAACTCTTTCTTGAAAACATCCAGTGAATTGGCCTCCACTGCCTTCTGTGGAAGAGAATGCCACGGATTCACAACTCTCTGTGCGAAAAAGTTTTTCCTCATGTCCGTTCTAAATGGCCTACCCCTTATTCTTAAACTGTGACCCCCGGTTCTGGACTCCCCCAACATGGGGAACATTTTTCCTGCATCAAACCTGTCCAATATCTTAAGAATTTTTATATGTTTCTATAAAAAACCCTCTCATCCTTCTAAATTCTAGTGATTACAAGCCCAGTCCATCCATTCTTTCATCATATGTCAGTCCCGCCATCCCGGGAATTAACATGGTGAAGCTACGCTGCACTCCCTTCTTCTTGCGTATGGTGTGCACGGCCTAAAGTTGTCGGACAACTTGTTCTATTTGATCTTATTTTATTGTGCATGCCGGGTTGATTGCATTTGTCGAAACAGGGAGGACCACGTGGAGGCTGCAACCTCCCACCCCGCTGCACTCCCTCAATAGCAAGAATGTCCTTCCTCAAATTAGGAGACCAAAACTGCACACAATACTCCAGGTGCGGTCTCACCAAGGGCCCTGTACAACTGCAGTAGGACCTCCTTGCTCCTACACTCAAATCCTCTCGCTTTGAATGGGTGACGTTTCGGGTCGAGACCCTTCTTCAGACCGAGAGCCTGAGTCTGAGACGATGGAGACTGAGACTTTGGATATCAAGGTCTGGAACGTAAGAAAACACAGAACAAACTTGAGCTTTCCTGTTTAAAAACAGGCAACTTCGATACATCTTTAAGATAGAATACAAAGGGTTGGTTGTGAAAGCTTAATTCAAAATAAATAAGAGCAGAGCCACGGGCCACAGGTCCACTAAAAGGTAATTAATCCTTTCAGTAATCAATTTCTCATGACACAAAGAGAATATGTAGTCGCTCAGAATAGTTGATAGGTAGCCGGCAGGCCAATTTCAACTCTCCTGATTCTTATTTCCACTAAAAAGCCAATCAAAATCAAAAATGGGAAAGAAATGATGCAAGCTGCCAGGTAGCAATCATTCACTTATATAGGTTCCTGTGTCAAACCCTGCTGCTACTGGAAGTAAATTATTTCCAAATCCAGATAGTGTTTGGCTTGGAGAGGGCGGCAGCACAATTGTGGCGTTTCCTTGAAGTTCCTCCACTCGGATCTTGCTGAAGGTCTCGAGCGTGAATGCAGTTAGGGTCAGTAACTAAATAGACAATTGACAATAGGTGCAGGAGTAGGCCATTCGGCACTTCGAGCCAGCACCGCCATTCAATGTGATCATGGCTGATCATCCACAATCAGTACCCCGTTCCTGCCTTATCCCCATATCCCCTGACTCCGCTATTTTTAAGAGCCCTATCTAGCTCTCTCTTGAAAGTATCCAGAGAATTGGCCTCCACCTGAGGCAGAGAATTCCACAGACTCACCACTCTCTGTGAGAAAAAGTGTTTCCTCGTCTCCGTTCTAAATGGCTTACCCCTTGTTCTTAAACTGTGGCCCCTGGTTCTGGAAAGCGGAAGGTAGACACAAAAAGCTGGCGTAACTCAGCGGCACAGGCAGCATCTCTGGAGAGAAGGAATGGAAGACGTTTTTTCGGGTCGAGAACCTTCTTCAGACATGAACTTAAGTGCATGTTATTGATGTTGCTCACAGCACACGGCAGTCATAATGCACCAGGCTGAAGGGCCTGTTTCCATGTTGTATCTCCCAATATCGGGCCAGAGTTCATGGGGAGAGACAGGAGAATGGGGTTAGGAGAGATAGATCAGCCATGATTGAATGGCGGAGTAAACCTGATGGGCCGAATGGCCTTTTTCTGCTCCTATCACATAAAGGGTAGGCCATTTAGAACTGGGATGAGGAAATACTTTTTCACCCAGAGCTTTTGTACTCAAAGTCTCTGCTTCTACATTTGCTGACTGCATCCAGCATTGTCTGTTTTTCGTTCTGTCATATTTGCAATGTTTTTGCTGCTTTAGTTCATTTTCAGACATGCACCATGGAAACAGGGCCTTCCGCCCACCGAGTCCTTAAGGGATTGGACAGGTTAGATGCAGGAAAAATGTTCCCGATGTTGGGGGAGTCCAGAACCAGGGGTTACAGTTTAAGAATAAGGGGTAGGGCATTGAGGACTGAGATGAGGAAAACCTTTTTCACCCAGGGATTTGTGAAACTGTGGAATTCTCTGCCACAGAAGGCAGTGGAGGCCAAATTCACTGGATGTTTTCAGGGGAGGGTTAGACATAGACATTCGGGCTAATGGAATCAAGGGATATGGGGAAAAAGCTGGAACGGGGTACTGATTTTGGATGATCAGCCATGATCATATTGAATGGCGGGTGCTGGCTCGAAGGGCCGAATGGCCCACTCCTGCACCTATTTTCTATGTTTCTATCACATGACCTTATGATCTTACAATCTAAGCATAAGTAAGCATGATGGTGAGGCAAAGCAAATGATATTCATTTATATATTTCTAAACGCAGCATCATACTCGACGGTGAATGGGTTTTAATAGAGTTACCAGGTAATAGGTATTGGTTCATTATTGTCACGTGTACGGAAATACAGCAAAAAGCTTTGTCTTGCCAACTGTGAAATGGTGACGCAGCGGCAGAGTTGCTGTCGTACAGCGCCGGAGACCCGGGTTCGTTCCCGACTGTGGGTGCTGTCTTTATGGAGTTTGTTCGTTCTCCCCGTGACTGCGTGGGTTTTCTCCAAGATCTTCGACTTCCTCCCACACTCCAAAGACGTACAGGTTTGGAGGTTAATTGGCTTGGTGTAAATGTAAAATTGTCCCTGGTGTGTGTAGGGTAAGGGCCTGTCCCAATTGGGCGTCATTTGCGCAGATGGCGCGCAAACATCCCAACATTGTGGTGCGCCGCGCGCGACCGCGTGTCACTGCCTACGTCACCACGCACCACGTGTGCGGCACGACACGCTGTCGTGCGTCGTGACGCGTAAATGATGTCGCGTAAATTACGCGCGAATGACGCCCAAGTGGGATCAGGCCCTGTAGTGTTAGTGTGCGGGGATCGTTGGTCGGTGCGGACACGGTTTCCACGCTGTATCTCTAAACGAAACTAATCAAAATATATTGCACCCTTTATGCTTTGCGATTGTATCAATGTGGATGAGCGTTTGACGCACTGGGCTTCTACTCGCTGGAGTTTAGAAGGATGAGATGGGGATCTCATCCTTCCAAGTGAAACCTACCGAATAGTGAAAGGCCTGGACAGAGTGGATGTGGAGAGGATGTTTCCACTAGTGAGAGAGTCTAGGACCAGAGGTCACAGCCTCAGAATAAAAGGATGTACTTTTAAAAAGGTGATGAGAAGGAATTTCTTCAGTCAGAGGGCCGTGAACCTGTGGAATTCATTGCCACACTCTGCTGTGGAGGCCAAGTTAATGGATATTTTTAAGGCAGAGATTTATAGACTTTTGATTAGTTGCGAGTGTCACGGGTTATGGGGAGAAGGCAGGAGAATGGGGGTTGAGAGGGAAAGATAGATCAGCCATGATTGAATGGTGGAGTAGACTTGATGGGCCGAATCGCCTTATTCTGCTCCAAGATGTTATGAGCATTTCTGCTAGTGCAATAGTTTTGAAAATGTACTCTGACAGAGAATGCATTGGTTCACAACAAGCCCCCTCGATATCAAGTGACCAAACAAGCTGTTATCCTTGACTGAGGGGTAGATATTGGCTCAGACGCCAGAGATTAATACCCCTGACCAAGGTTTGTTGTCTCACGTGGATAACAAGTGCATATGTCTCTGCCTGCAAGTCCGTTCGCACTGCTTTCAACCCTCGGTCTAAATCGATATCACCACTAAAGCTGGTCTCTGCGACCTTTTGACTCAGAAGCAAGAGATGCCACGACTGGGACGTCTTACCCCCGTGGTCCAACTTCAGTGCGGGATTAGTGCAAGCCTCTCTCCCCTTAGACACATCCGCAATGGTCAGATTTTTTCGGGGCAAGTCTTTATTGTGCACACATTCCCCGTCAGAGTTTACGTTGTTAACTGAAAGGCCTTGTAGCAATTTGATGCACTCAGCTGACGGCAAGCAGGCAGAACTGAGCGACGGTGGTAATTATTTCAGTAGGAATGCGGGAGGCCGTAAATCTGAACGTATGAACCTTTTGCTGGTTCTTCGCGTTCCCTCCTAACGAGGGCCGACACTGGCCAACACGTGAAATATAACGATGGACGCAGAACGCCGGTGTGAAAGAGATTGATATATTAAAAAAAATTTGCGAAAGCATTTTTTTTTGTTGAAAATTTTTGTTCGGTGATTTCTGTTTCAACGCAAAAAAGGATAACTTTGATCTGTTGACAGAGGAAAAGTCAACTGAATCTGACCTTTCGTCATCAGTTTATCATCTCAGTGAATGACAACTGTTAACCTTGTTCTGAAATGTGACCGCACACTTTCTTTGTACTGTCAAATTGTTTCATCTAAGCCCTAATTATTCCACTTTGTGTGTGTGTGTGTGTGTGTGTGTGTGTGTGTGTGTGTGTGTGTGTGTGTGTGTGTGTGTGTGTGTGTGTGTGTGTGTGTGTGTGTGTGTGTGTGGATATAATGGGAGTAAGTTGAGTTCAACAGTGAAACATGAATAACTTTGGAGAAATCCCGTGTAACTCTGTTGTTACCAGTGCAATCCTTGTCTGCAGAACATGGTTTGAGTGTCAATTGGTTTTAATGTTTCAGGAAAACTCCGCCAATAAAGAAAAGCTGAAATCTAATGATCTGTTTTTTAATACAGCTTCTGGGGCATATTTACTTGCGTTTGGTTCAGAGATACAGCATGGAAACAAGCCTATTCTTGTGCTGTACTGTTCTATGTACAATGTTTTGTCTAGTTTAGTTCAGAGATAAAGCATGGAAACAGGCCCATCGGCCCACCGAGTCCGCACTGACCAGCGATCCCCGCACATTAGTACTATCCCACGCACTAGGGACGATTTACAATTTTTGCCGAAGCCAATTAACTTACAAACCCTGAACCACCAGTGCTGGTTAGTAAAAAGTTCCAGGCTATCGAAAACAGGAATATTATTTTGATAAATTGCAAGTTTAGTTTAGTCTAGAGATGCAACGCGGAAACGGGCCTTTCGGCCGGCCAAGTCCGCGCTGTCCAGCGATCCACACACACTATCGCTATCCTACACACACTAGGGACAATTTACAATCAAAATCCAGAGGACATACATTTAAGGCGAGATGGGGACAATTTAACAGGAACCGGAGGGGAAACCTTTTCACACAGAGGGTGGGGGAGATATGTGGAATGAGCTGCCAGAAGACGTACTATAACAGCATTTAAAAGGGCGGCACATTAGCGCAGCGGTGAAATCACTTTAGTTTTGGTTAGTTTACTTTAAACATTCACAACAGGTCCGGCAGCCCACAGGGTCCGCGCCGGCCAGCGTTCCCCGTACACTTTCCCTCCACGCTCGGGACAATTTACAATCTTTACCGATTAAACTACAAATCTGTACGTATTTGGAGTGTGGGAGGAAACCGGAGCACCCGGGGGAAACCCACGTGGTCACAGGAGAACATACGAACTCCGTACAGACAGCACCCATAGTCAGGATCAAACCCGGGTCTCTGGCGCTGTGAGGCAGCAGTTCTATCGCTGTGCCACCGTGCCGCACTTTATAATCCAGGAAATTATGTTCCGCTCCTGAGGCTTATTCTACATCATCGATTTAAATGATCAACACCAATATTTTATTTAATCTGTTTTACCGAGACCGTACAAGAGTCTAGAGAGTTTTATTGTCGTAGATGTCCCAAAACGGAACAATGAAATTCATACTTGCAGCAACGCAACGGAATATGTAAACTTGGTGGACATAAAAAGCCGGAGTAACTCAGCGGGACAGGCATCAACTCGGGAGAGAAGGAATGGGTGACATTTCGGGTCGAGACCCTTCCTGTCTGAAGAAGGGTCTCGACCCGAAACGAAAAGGGAGGGAGAGAGAAAACCGTGAATTACAGACCAGTTAGTCTAACATCGGTAGTGGGGAAACTGCTAGAATCAGTTATTAAAGATGGGATAGCAGCACATTTGGAAAGTGGTGAAATCATTGGACAAAGTCAGCATGGATTTATGAAAGGTAAATCATGTCTGACGAATCTTATAGAATTTTTCGAGGATGTAACTAGTAGAGTGGATAAGGGAGAACCAGTGGATGTGTTATATCTGGACTTTCAGAAGTCTTTCGACAAGGTCCCACATAAGAGATTAGTATACAAACTTAAAGCACACGGTATTGGGGGTTCAGTATTGATGTGGATAGAGAACTGGCTGGCAGACAGGAAGCAAAGAGTAGGAGTAAACGGGTCCTTTTCACAATGGCAGGCAGTGACTAGTGGGGTACCGCAAGCCTCAGTGCTGGGACCCCAACTATTTACAATATATATTAATGATTTGGACGAGGGAATTGAATGCAACATCTCCAAGTTTGCGGATGACACGAAGCTGGGGGGCAGTGTTAGCTGTGAGGAGGAAGCTAGGAGGCTGCAAGGTGACTTGGATAGGCTGGGTGAGTGGGCAAATGCATGGCAGATGCAGTATAATGTGGATAAATGTGAGGTTACCCACTTTGGCGGCAAAAACAGGAAAGTAGACTATTATCTGAATGGTGGCTGATTAGGAAAAGGGGAGATGCAACGAGACCTGGGTGTCATGGTACACCAGTCATTAAAAGTAGGCATGCAGGTGCAGCAGGCAGTGAAGAAAGTGAATGGTATGTTAGCATTCATAGCAAAAGGATTTGAGTATAGGAGCAGGGAGGTTCTACTGCAGTTGTACAGGGTCTTGGTGAGACCATACCTGGAGTATTGCGTACAGTTTTGGTCTCCTAATCTGAGGAAATACATTCTTGCCATAGAGGGAGTACAGAGAAGGTTCACCAGACTGATTCCTGGGATGTCAGGACTTTCATATGAAGAAAGACCGGATAGACTCAGCTTGTACTCGCTAGAATTTAGGAGATTGAGGGGGGATCTTATAGAAACTTATAAAATTCTTAAGGGGTTGGACAGGCTAGATGCAGGAAGATTGTTCCCGATGTTGGGGAAGTCCAGAACAAGGGGTCACAGTTTAAGGATAAGGGGGAAATCTTTTAGGACCGAGATGAGGAAAACATTTTTCACACAGAGATTGGTGAATCTCTGGAATTCTCTGCCACAGAAGGTAGTTGAGGCCAGTTCATTGGCTATATTTAAGAGGGAGTTAGATGTGACCCTTGTGGCTAAAGGGATCAGGGGGTATGGAGAGAAGGCAGGTACAGGATACTGAAGGTACACTAAAATGCTGGAGAAACTCAGCGGGTGCAGCAGCATCAATGGAGCGAAGGAAATAGGTAAAGTTTCGGGCTGAAACCCTTCTTCAGACTGATAGGGGGTGGCGGGGAGAAGGAAGGAAAAAGGAGGAGGAGGAGCCCGAGGGCTGGGTGATGGGAGGAGACAGCCCGAGGGCTGAGGAAGGGGAGGAGACAGCAAGAGCTGACAAAATTGGGAGAATTCAATGTTCATGCCCGCAGGATACTGAGTTGGATGATCAGCCATGATCATATTGAATGGCGGTACAGGCTCGAAGGGCCGAATGGCCTACTCCTGCACCTATTTTCTATGTTTCTATGTTTCTATGTCACCCATTCCTTCTCTCCAGACATGCTGAGTTACTCCAGCTTTTTGTGTCTATCTTCAGTTTAAACCAGCATCTGCAGTTCCTTCTTACACATGTAAAGATGGTACTCTGTAAACACCATAATAAGCAACAAAAAAGTTATGTACATAACTTATTATACATACATGATGTACATAAAGTAAAAATATATGCATTTAATATATGTATATATTATATGGATATAATTCTATATAATATACTGAAGATTTTTGTTGTATATTACAGAGTACTATGTTTACATATCTCTAATGCTGCTGCAAGTAAGAATGTTATTATTTGTTTTGGAACATATGCCTATGACATATGTATGTAAGCTATATTTAATATATGCATATACATATTTAACTGTGGATATACACAAACACACACATATACATAAGTAAATACTTATGAACAATCAAACAGCAACAGTGCAAAGACAAAAACCATGCCCCCAAGTCTATGAATCGCAGAGCTTATTTAGAGGTTGTAGTGTGGGGAAGAAGCTGTTCCTGAACTTGGACGTTACAGCTTTCAGGCTCCTGTACCTTCTTCCCGATGGCAGGGGTGAAATAAGAGTGTGGCCAGGGTGGTGTGGGCCTTTATGAGACAGCGACTCCTGTAGATCCCTTCAATGGCGGGGAGGTCAGTACCCGTGATGGTGGACCGGGCAGTGTTCACCACTTTTTTTGCAATCTTCTTCGCACCTGGGCATTTGAAACAGGCCCTTTTGGCCCAACTTGCCCACATCAACCAACCTGTCCCAACGATGCTAGTCCCACCTCCCTGTGTTTGGGAAATATCCCCCTAAACCTGTCCGATCCATGTACCTGTCTAAAGACACAAAATGCTGGATAACTCAACGGGACAGGCAGCATCTCTGGATAGTAGGAATGGGAAATGTTTCGTGTCGAGACTCGATCAACCCAAAACGTCACATAGAACTTCTATCCAAAGATACTGCCTGACCCGCAGAGTAACACCAGCATTTTGTGCCTGTCTTCGGTGTAAACCAGCATCTGCAGTTCATAGAAACATAGAAACATAGAAAATAGGTGCAGGAGGAGGCCATTCGGCCCTTCGAGCCAGCACCACCATTCGTTGTGATCATGGCTGATCGTCCCAAATCGATAACCTGTGCCTGCCCTCCCCATATCCCTTGATTCCACTAGCCCCTAGAGCTCTATCTAACTCTCTCTTAAATCCATCCAGTGACTTGGCCTCCACTGCCCTCTGTGGCAGGGAATTACACAAATTCACAACTCTCTGGGTGAAAAGGTTTTTTCTCACCTCAGTCTTAAATGACCTCCCCTTTATTCTAAGACTGTGGCCCCTGGTTCTGGACTCGCCCAACATTGGGACCATTTTTCCTGCATCTAGCTTGTCCAGTCCTTTTATAATTTTATATGTTTCTATAAGATCCACCCCTCATCCTTCTAAACTCCAGTGAATACAAGCCTAGTCTTTTCAATCTTACCTCATATGACAGTCCCGCCATCCCAGGGATCAATCTCGTGAACCTACGCTGCACTGCCTCAATCACAAGGATGTCCTTCCTCAAATCAGACCAAAACTGTACACAATACTCCAGATGTGGTCTCACCAGAGCCCTATACAACTGCAAAAGAACCTCTTTACTCCTATACTAAAATCCTCTTGTTATGAAGCCAACATTCCATTAGCTTTCTTCACTGCCTGCTGTACCTGCACGCCAACTTTCAGTGACTGGTGTACAAGGACACCCAGGTCTCGCTGTACCTCCTCCTTACCTAACCTAACCCCATTGAGATAATAATCTGCCCCCTTGTTTATGCCGCCAAAGTGGATAGGTTCCCTCCGACACATGCACCTGTCTAATTGTTTCTTAAACGTTGCAATAGTTCCTGCCTCAATCACCTCTTCTAGCTAACAAAACTAAATGGAGGTAAACAAAAATGCTGGAGAAACTCAGCGGGTGGGGCAGCATTTATGGAGAGAAGGAATGGGCGACGTTTTGGGTCGAGACCCTTCTTCAGACTGATGTTAAGGGAGGGGGCGGGCCAAATATCGAATGTAGGCGGAGACAGTAAGACTGGTGGGATGGGGAAGAGGATAGAGAGAGGCTATCTGAAGTTAGAGAAGTCAATGTTCATACCGCTGGGGTGTAAACTACCCAAGCGAAATATGAGGTGCAGCATCTATGGAGCGAAGGAATAGGTGACGTTTCGGGTCGAGACCCTGTTTTAGACTGATGTCGTGATGGGGGGGGGGGAGAGGCGGAGACAGTGGGCTGTGGGAGAGCTGGGAAGGGGAGGGAAAGGAGGGAGAATGCAAGGACTACCTGAAGTCAACGTTCATACCGCTGTGGAGAGTTTTGTACAAGACAGCGCAGCAACAGTCACTGAAGAGAAAAGTTCAGGGACTAATGGAAATAAATGACTTCTTAACAAGTGAGTGAAAAATAGATTGCAGACTTTAACACCACCTCAGAAAACTGCACTCGGAAATGCAGGTATCCTAGCTTAGAACTATGTAATGTGCCTTATAAAATGACACCCTTTAGCCTTCCTGCATGGTAGATTATTTTACACTTCTGTATCGGTTTTGTGTTCCCATTCTGTAAAATCTCTGTTACTCTAAAGTATTCAATTCCCTGCCCTTGCCAATGAAGCAATGCAGAATGGTTCTATTTCTCTTTGTGGAGTTAAGTAAAGTCATTTGTAAAATGTCTGAAACGTTACATCTGCCGTTTCTGCCTGACTTTCTAAGTTAAAATGTCCATTTGTTCATCTTTGAGTTAACTTTGGACAACTTATGCTGCGTATAATTTTGGCACCGTTTTACCCACTACAATCCACTGCCTACACACCAGTCATAAAGTCATACGACGTGGAAACAGGCCCTTCGGCCCAACTCGCCCACACCGACCAACATGTCCCAGCTACACTAGTTCCACCTGCCTGCGTTTGGCCCATATCCCTCCAAACCTGCCCTATCCATGTACCTGTCTGATTGTTTCTTAAACGCTGCAATAGTACCTGCCTCAACTACTTCCTCTGGCAGCTCGTTCCATACACCCACCACCCTTCCTGTGAAAAAGTCACCCCTCAGATTCCCATTAAATCTTTTCCCCCTCATCTTAAACCTACATCGCCTTGTTCTCCATTCCTTTACTCTCGGCGAGAGACTCTGTGCGTCTGCCCGTTCTATTCCTCTCATGATTTTATAGACTTTAGAGGCCAATTAACGTACAAGCCCTGTTTGAGCCTCTATATTGCTCCAGCACTGTACACATGAGAAATAACACCTTACCTTCCAGCTTGGTTCATTACAACCATCATGATATAACCCAGAGTCTAAAATTTTCAGCTAAACCTCCAGTGGGCTGCAGAGCAAGATTCCAGCATCTGCAGTTCATTGGGTCTCTTACCTTGCCAGTTATTATTTGACTGAAAACTAGAAGAATGCAATGGGAGGTGATGTAGAGACCGCATTTAGAGCATTATGTTCCATTCTGGGCAGCATGTTATAGGAAAGATGTTGGAAAGAATTTGGAAAGGATGGAGAGAAGATTTACAAGGACATTGCCAGGACTCGAGGGCCTGAGCTATCGGGAGAGGTGGAGCAGGTTGAGACACTATTCCTTGGGGCTCAGGAGGATGAGGGGTTACTTTAGTTTAGGTTAGATATACAGTGTGGAAACAGGTCCTTCAGCCAACCGAGTCCGCTCTGACCAACAATCACCCATTAACTAGTTCTATGTTATCCCAGTTTCACATCCTACACACTGGGGGCCATTTACAGAAGCCACTTAACCTGCAAACATAGAAACATAGAAATTAGGTGCAGGAGTAGGCCATTCGGCCCTTCGAGCCTGCACCGCCATTCAATATGATCATGGCTGATCATCCAACTCAGTATCCCGTACCTGCCTTCTCTCCATACCCTCTGATCCCCTTAGCCACAAGGGCCACATCTAACTCCCTCTTAAATATAGCCAATGAACTGGCCTCGACTACCCTCTGTGGCAGTTCCAGAGATTCACCACTCTCTGTGTGAAAAAAGTTCTTCTCATCTCGGTTTTAAAGGATTTGCCCCTTATCCTTAAGCTGTGACCCCTTGTCCTGGACTTCCCCAACATCGGGAGCAACTACCTGCCCATCTTTGGAATGTGGGAGGAAATCGTAGCACCCGGAGAAAACCCACGCAGTCACAGGGAGAACGTACAAACTCCGTACAGACAGCACACGAGGTGACGATCGAACCTGGGTCTCTGGCGCTTTAAGGCAGCAACTCTACTGCTGTGCCACCCTTAAGGTTGAAACCTTTCTGAAAATGGTTGCCATTCAATGTGATCATGGGTGATCATCCACAATCAGTACCCCGTTCCTGCCTTCTCCCCATATCCCTTGACGCCGCTATCTTTAAGAGCCCTATCTAACTCTCTCTTGAAATTCTCCCTCCAGAGAATTGGCCTCCACCGCCCTCTGAGGCAGTGAATTCCACAGACTCACAACTCTCTGTGTGAAAAAGTTTTTCCTCATCTCAGTCCTAAATGGCTTACCCCTTATTCTTAAACTGTGGCTCCTGGTTCTGGACTCTCCCAACATCGGGAGCATGTTTCCTGCCTTTAGCATGCTGGTGTGGGCAAGTAGGCCCGAAGGCCCTTTTTCCACACCGTATGACTTTATGACTCTAAATTGCCCCTTGTGTGTCGGCAGTAGGTGTGATAAGGCAGGATAACATAGAACTAGTGTGAACGGGTGATCGATGGTCAGCGTGGGCTCAGCTAGCAGAAGGGCCTGTTTCTATGCTGTAAGCTATACTACGGAGAGGTGAGGCCAAGGTTGCAGTGGATATTGGTTATAGGAGTCCTCAAACCCAGCTGTTCAGGCCATGCTAACAGAGAGAGAAAAACTGTGCCATTATCCCAGATGGATGACCTAAATAGAACATAGAACAGTATCGCCCAGGAACAGGCCCTTCGGCCCACAATATCTGTGCCTAACACCTTGCCAAGACCAATTCTTAACTGTCTGCACCTGATCCACATCATTCCCTGCATATGCATGTGCCTGCCCAAAAGCCTCTTAAACATCACTATCGTATCTGCCTCCACCACCACCACCATCACCCCCTGGCATCGCGTTCCAGGCACCCACCACCCTCTGTGTAATAAAATCACCCCGCAAACTTTGTGCCTCTCACTTTAAAGCTACGCCCTCTAGTATTTAACTTTTCCACCCCGGGGGGAAAAGGGTTCCGACTGTCTCCCCTACCCATGCCTTTCGTAAATGTTGTTCCCTTCTACCAGGTTCTACCAGCAGTCTCCGGATTTCCAGGGAAAACGATCCGAGACTTGAAGCAGAAATGGTCCCCGGGATCACCAGTTTCCTCCCACATTCCAAAGACGTGCAGGTTTGTCGGCTAATTGGCTTCTGTAAATTCCCCTAGTGTGTAGGATGCAAAACCTGGGATAACATAGTGGAGTCTGGAGATATGGGGAGAAGGCAGGAACGGGGTACTGATTGGTGATGATCAGCCATGATCACATTGAATGGCGGTGCTGGCTCGAAGGGCCGAATGGCCTTCTCCTGCACCTATTATCTATTGTCTATTGCTAGCGTACAGTGACCGCTGGTCGTCACAAACTCGTTGTGCAGAAGGGCCTGTTTCCGCGCTGTATCTCTATACTAAACTAAACTAAAACCTGGAATCTAATTTCACACAAAGGGTGGTGGGTGTATGGAACGAGTTGCCAGAGGAGATAGTTGAGGCTGGGACTACCCCAACGTTTAAGAAACAGTTAGGCAGGTACATGGATAGGACAGGGTTGGAGGGATATGGTCCAGGCGCAGGCAGGTGGGACCTAGTGTAGCTGGGACATTAGGACATTGAACCGCGGGAGAAGGAACAAAGGGAAGAGATAAAGACTTTGCCTTCCATCACAGTGAGGAGATGTTGGAGACTCACTGTGATGGATGTTTATGTAAACTGTGTTAAGTGTGGGTCTTGGATTGTTTTGTAATGTAAAAAAAATGTAGAAATGATATTTCGTTCAAACCTAGGTTTTGAATGACAATAAATTGCATTCTATTCTATTCTATTCTACATGTTGGCAATTTGGGCCGAAGGGCCTGTTTCCACCCTGTCTCACTCTATGACTATAACGTTACAGAGGAAGCAAGATATCTGGAGCATTAAGACAGAAGTCTGCAGTGTGTCTGGACAGAAGATAAGGTCCTGTTCCCTTTGTGGTAAACTGAATATATCGGAACCTGAAGCTGGTTGATATAAAAGTCTTTGTTCACCATGAAAAGCAAACATCCGCTTGGAGATCTTCTCGGTAGAATCTCCAACATTAAAGATACAGGTACATCGAGGTTATATGTATGTTTCAAATACTGTGCAAAGTAAATGATGAAAGTAGACATAAGGGTGGCGCAGCGGTTGAGTTGCCACCTCACCGCACCCGAGGCCCGGGTTCGATCCTAACCTCAGGTGCCGTCTGCACGGAGTTTGTACTCCTCTCCAGTCACGGGCAGGTACTCCCTGTGACCTGCGTGGGTTTTCTCCGGGTGCTCCGGTTTCCTCCCAAATTCCACAAAGATGTGTAGGTTTGTAGGTAGACAAAAATGCTGGAGAAACTCAGCGGGTGAGGCAGCATCTATGGAGCGAAGGAATAGGTGACGTTTCGGGTCTTCGACCCGAAACGTCACCTATTCCTTCGCTCCATAGATGCTGCCTCACCCGCTGAGTTTCTCCAGCATTTTTGTCTACCTTCGATTTTTCCAGCATCTGCAGTTCTTTCGTAAACTTATAGGTTTGTAGGTTAATTGGCTTTGGTGAAATTGCAAAGTTGTCCCTAGTGTGTGGGTTGGTGCTAGTTTGATCGCTGGTCGGCGTGGACTCGGTGGCACGAAGGGCCTGTTTCTGTGCTGCATCTCTAACGTCTAAAGGCTAGGAACTGCAGATGCTGGTTTACAAAAAAAGACACAAAGTGCTGGAGTAACGCAGCGGGTCACAGAACATCTGCAGAGGACATGGATTGGCGACGTTTTGGATCGGGATACTTCTTCAGATAAAATGAGTTGCCAGAGGAAGTAGTTGAGGCAGGGACAATAACAACATTTAAAAAGCATTTGGACAGCATGGATAGACAATAGACAATAGGTGCATGAGTAGGCCATTCGGCCCTTCGAGCCAGCACCGCCATTCAATGTTATCATGGCTGATCATCCACAATCAGTACCCCATTCCTGCCTTCTCCCCATATCCCCTGACTCCGCTATCCTTAAGAACCCAATCTAGCTCTCTCTTGAAAGCATCCAGAGAACAAGCCTCCACCGCCCTCTGAAACAGAGAATTCCACAGACTCACAACTCTCTGTGAGAAAAAGTGTTTCCTCGTCTCCGTTCTAAATGGCTTACCCCTCATTCTTAAACTGTGGCCCCTGGTTCTGGACCAATTAAATCTCCTCAAAAATCTCAATCAAGTTTGTTAGACATGATGTGCTCCATGCATGTTCATAAAGTCATAAGTGATAGGCATAAGAATTAGGCCATTCGGCCCATCAAGTCTACTCTGCCATTCAATCATGGCTGATCTATCTTTCCCTCTCAACCCCATTCTCCTGCCTTCTTCCCATAACCTCTGACACCCGTACTAATCAAGAATCGATCTATCTCTGCCTTAAAAATATCCACTGACGGCCTTCTGTGGCTGAATTCCACAGATTCACCACCCTCTGACTAAAGACATTTCTCCTCATCTCCCTCCTAAAAGAACGTCCTTTAATTCTGAGGCTATGACCTCTAGTCCTAGACTCTCCCACCAGTGGAAACATCCTCTCCACACCCACTCTATCCTAGCCTTTCACTATTCTGTATGTTTCAATGAGGTCCCCCCTCATTCTTCTAAACTCCAGTGAGTACAGGCCCAGTGCCGACAATCTCTCATCGTAGGTTAACCTACTCATTCCAGGGATCATTCTAGTAAACCTCCTCTGGACCCTCTCCAGAGCCAACACATCCTTCCTCAGATATGGGGCCCAAAATTGCTCACAAATATTCCAAATGCGGCCTGACCAGCGCCTTATAGAACCTCAGCATTACATCCCTGTTTTTGTCTACAAGCCCTCTTGAAATAAATGCTTTCTTTAGAGTTTGCTTTCTTTACTGCCGATAAGATTCTTGTCAAGTCACTGATGATAGACTAATGGTGGTCTTAATCTATATAACATCACATGAAAACTACAGAGCACTTTATGTAAAAAGGGAAGAAAAGAGATCTAAAGATTACCAGCCATAAAATGGTTTAGATAACATTATTCTACAGTTCCAGTTGCAAATTAATCAAGATGTTCGGACCAGAGTGTGAGGGGATAATTGGTCAAAGATCACGTTGGATGTCAGAACAAACATCCTCAGCGTACAGTAAAGAAAGCATGAACCTTTGGCTTGTTCTAGATAAAGTTGTTTTTCTTGGAGGGTTGAGATAAAATAGATGAAATGGCCATCTCAGGGAATGAGAGCCATTGAGTCAAAGTCATGGAGTGATACAGTGTGGAAACAGGCCCTTCGGCCCAATTTGCCCACACCGGCCAACATGCCCCAGCTACACTTGTCCCACCTGCCTGCGTTTGTCCTGAATTCAGCTTCTGTTGTGGAGAATGCAATCCAGGGTGAAAGAGAAAAATGGCTGAATGACTTAAGCACCTGTCCCACTGTACGAGGTAATTCAAGAGTTCTCCCGAGTTCCCCCCTGATTCGAACTCGGAGTTCGTGGATGTCCTGTAGCGGCTCATACGAGTAACGGTAGGTACTCGGGAAATCCGGTAAACTCGTGACGTTTTTTCAACACTGAAAAATGTCCACGAGTAAAAAAATACTCTTTTTACTCGTACGAGCCGCTACGAGACATCCACAAACTCCAACGGACCCGCTACGGACATTCTCAGAGTTTGAAACAGGGGAAAACTCGGGAGAACTCATGAATTACCTCGTACAGTGGGACAGGCCCTTTAGTATGTTAGCAGAGATGCGGTTGAAAGCACCAGGAGATTGGTGGGCAGTGAGAGGTCTCTGAGGGGAATCTAGTCACATACGCTTGATATCCAATGCATTTGCAACACTGAGACCCTGACCCTCAATATCCTGAGAGGCATTATTGAACTTCTACAGGTGCACAGTAGAGAGCATGCTGACCGGTTGCATCGTGGCTTGGTTCGGCAACTTGAGCGCCTTGGAGAGTAGTAAACACTGCCTAGTCCATCATCGGCTCTGACCTCCCTTCCATCGAGGGGATCTATCGCAGTCGCTGCCTCAAAAAGGCTGCCAGCATCATCAAGGACCCACACCATCCTGGCCACACACTCATCTCCCCACTACCTTCAGGTAAAAGGTACAGGAGCCTGAAGACTGCAACGACCAGGTTCAGGAATAGTTACTTCCCCACAGCCATCAGGCTATTAAACTCGGCTCGGACAAAACTCTGAACATTAATAGCCCATTATCTGTTTATTTACACTTTATCAGTTTATTTATGAATGTGTGTATATATTTATATAATGGTATATGGACACACTGATCTGTTTTGTAGTCAATGCCTACTATGTTCTGTTGTGCTGAAGCAAAGCAAGAATTTCATTGTCCTATCAGGGACACATGAGAATAAACTCTCTTGATTCTTGGACCAAAATCTCAACTGGACAATAAATAGTTTGGCTATAAGAGACTGGGTAAGAGATTGGGTTTTCTGCAGTGAGTTTTAGAGTGATACAGTGTGGAAAGGCCTTTTGGCCCAACTTGCCCACATCGGCCAACATGTCCCAGCTACACTAGTCCCGCCTGCCCCGCGTTTGGCCCATATCCCTCCAAACCTGTCCCATCCATGTACCCGCCTAAATGTTTCTTAAACTTTGCGATAGTCCCTGCCTCAACTATCTCCTCTGGCAGCTCGTTCTAGACACCCGCCACCATTTGTGTGAAATTAGATTCCATGTTTTAGTTTAGCTTTAGCATAGGGATACAGCGCGGAAACAGGCCCTTCTGCCCAACGAGCTTGCGGCGAGTCCAGTGGTCACCCGTATGCTAGTTCTATGTTATCCCAGGTGTGCCTCCTACAGGAGCCAAATAACCGGCAAACCTGCACGTCTTTGGAATGTGGGAGGAAACCGGTAATTTCGGGGAAAACCCACGCAGGTCACGGGGAGAGCGTACAAACTCCGTACAGACAGCACCCGTAGTCAGGATCGAACTCGGGTCTCTGTCGCTGTGAGGCAGCAACTCTACCGCTGCGCCACCGTGCCGCCCTATCATACGCCATGCCAAATGTAACCGAGGATTTATTATCATTGTAACATTGGTGCCAATTTCCATTACTAACCCTTTCACAGAATTATAATTTAGTTCCCTGGGTCCTTTGGTTTAGAATTTATCTTACGTATAGCAATGTTTTGATGTTCTACACAATAGAACGCTATCTTAACGCTGATTGCAGTACCTTCGTACATGTACTGGAGGACGATAGAACAGTGGTACCCGCACGTTATACTACGGGCTCAGCGAGCTCTGGCCGTATGTTGTGATGCCAATTGGCCTGCAATTTAACACTAACATTACTGTTGTGGATATGTATAATTCATACATTATTGGTGAGCAGCAAAAGCTGCTTATGTTGCAGTTGGCCTTGAATGACGGCGGAACGTTCTAACGTTATGAAAGAGGGTGTATCCTCAGTTTGATCAAAGTCCTTGAATCAAGAGGGCAACATAGCTTTCAGTCGGGCTGGAGGGTTGGTGAATCTGTGGAACTCATTGCCACCGAAGGCTGTGGAGGCCAAGTCAATGGATGTTTTAAGGCAGAGATAGACAGATTCTTGATTAGAATGGGTAGAATAGGAGCAGAATTAGGCAACTCCAAAGACGTACAGGGTGTCAGGGGTTATGGGGGAGAAGGCAGGAGAATGGGGGTGGAGAGGGAAAGATAGATCAGCCATGGTTGAATGGCAGAGTAGACTAGACGGGCCGAATGGCCTAATTCTGCTCCTGTCATTTATGAATTTATGAACGCGATGATAAGTTTAGTTTTAGTTTAGTTCAGGGATACAGCGCGGAAACTGGCCCTTCGGCCCAACGAGTCTGCACCGACCAGCGATCCCCACACACTAACGCTATACTACACACCCTCGGGACAATTTGCATTTTTACCGAAGCCAATTAATCTACAAACCTGTACGTCTTTGGAGTGTGGGAGGAAACCGGAGCATCAGGAGAAAACCAATGCAGGGAGAACGTACAAACTCCGTACAGACAGCGCCCGTAGTCAATACAATACAATACAATACAATACAATACTATACAATGTATTTGTTGTCATTTGAACCCAGAGGTTCAAACGAAATTTGGTTTCTGCAGTCGTACAAACAAGAAGAAGAACCAAGACACAACACAATTTACACAAACATCCATCACAGTGAATCTCCTCCTCACTGTGATGGAAGGCAAAGTCTTATCTCTCCCCTGCACTCCTCATTCTCCTCCCGATGTCAGTCAAAACCCCTGGCGGGCGATGGTAAATAAGTCCCGCGGCCATTAAAGCCGCGCCGGGCGATGCAAGGCCCTGCTCCGAGTCTTGGTGTTGGAGCTCCCGGCGTGCGCTAACAAGTCCTGCGGCCATTTAAAGCCGTGCTGGGCGATGTAAGGCCCCGCTCCAGGTCATCCTCAACCCCGCAACTCGGGCGGGAGAAGTCGCCGTTGCGGAAGCTCCGAAAAGCGGTCTCCCACCCAGGATCTAACCTGGGTCTCTGGTGCTGTGAGACAGCAACTCTGCAGCACCACCGTGCCACCATTTTCCTGCATCTTCGGAGGGTGAGGTGATGGATTTTAGTGGGGGGGGGGGGGGGGGGGGGGGTGGTTGGGACAAATCCTAATCCCTGGAGAAGGTTTCTGCAGAATTTCGTCTGCATTCCTAATGCCCATGTTCTGGCATTCGTCTGAATAGTCCCTGAAAATTTCAGGAATTCAGTGTAGATGGGACATGCTGGCCAGTGTGGGCAAGATGGGCCGAAGGGCCTGTTTCCACACTGTATCACTCTATGACTCTATCTACACTATTGCCACTAGTGGCAACATTCTCGTAAAGCTTCTCGGTATCCTTTCCAGCTTCACAACATCTTTCCCACAACACGGTGCCCAGAACTGGACACAGTAAATGCGGCCTCACTGACGTCTTATACAACTGCAACATGAGCTTGAATGGAAGCCACATATCTTTAATGAACTTAAAAATGTAGCCTAGAAAATGCAGGAAGGGCCCTTTGATCTATCGACTGGCCATGATTCAGAATCTTAATTGTGGGTGTCAGTAAAATGAACGATCCTTTCAAGCACAATGCGTGTTTTATTTAGCGGATCAAACCACGATCAATTAGTCCGAGAAATGTTCTTTAATTGTTGGCAAATGTCAAAACTTGCGAACAAACAAACAGATGCATGAAATGCGAAATGGGATTTCTGTCAAAGGTTCAATGCTGTTGAGAGCAACGATAGGCTCGGTGCTGGGACCGCAGCTATTTACAATATACATTCATGATTTAGATGAAGGGACTCAAAGTAACATTAGCAAATTTGCAGATGGGGAGAAGGCAGGAACGGGGCACTGATTGGGGATGATCAGCCATGATCACATTGAATGGCGGTGCTGGCTCGAAGGGCCGAATGCCCTACTCCTGCACCTATTGTCTATTGATGCTATGAGGATGCAGGGTGACTTGGACAGGTTGGGTGTGTGGGCGGATGCATGGCAGATGAAGTTTAATGCGGATAAATGTGAGGTTATCCACTTTGGTGGCAAAAACAGGAAGGCTGATTATTATCCAAATGGTGTCAAGTTGGGAAAGGGGGAAGTACAACGGGATCTGGGGGTCCTTGTACATCAGTCTATGAAAGTAAGCATGCAAGTACAGCAGGCAGTGAAGAAAGCAAACGGCATGTTGTATTTCATAGCAAGAGGAGTTGAGTATAGGAGCAAAGAGGTCCTTCTGCAGATGTACAGGGCCCCAGTGAGACCACACCTGGAGTATTGTGTGCAGTTTTGGTCTCCAAATTTGTGGAAGGATATTCATGCTATTGAGGGAGTGCAGCGTAGGTTTACAAGGTTAATTCCCGGTATGGCGGGACTGTCATATGCTGAGAGAATGGAGCAGTTGGGCTTGTATACTCTGGAGTTTAGAAGGATGAGAGGTGATCTCATTGAAACATATAAGATTATTAAGGGTTTGGACACACTAGAGGCAGGAAACATTTAGAACGGAGATGAGGAAACACTTTTTCACACAGAGAGTTGTGAGTCTGTGGAATTCTCTGCCTCAGAGGCGGTGGAAGCCGGTTCTCTGGATGCTTTCAAGAGAGAGTTAGATAGAGCTCTAAAAGATAGCGGAGTCAGGGGATATGGGGAGAAGGCAGGAACGGGGTACTGATTGGGGATGATCAGCCATGATCACATTGAATGGCAGTGCTGGTTCGAAGGGCTGAATGGCCTACTCCTGCACCTATTGTCTATTGACATCCTCGTTACAGTGAAACGGGCGGCACGGTGGCGCAGCGGTAGAATTGCTGCCTCACAGCGCCAGAGACCCGGGTTCCATCCCGTCTATGGGTGCTGTCAGTACAGAGTTTGTACGTTCTCCCTGAGACCACGTGGGTTTTCTCCAGGTGCTCCGGTTTCCTCCCACACTCCCAAGACGCGCGGGTTTGTAGGTTAATTGACTTCAGTAAACATTGTAAATTGTCCCCAGTGTGTAGGATAATACTCGTGTACTGTGTCGGCGTTACTTGCCGGGCCGAAGGGCTTGTTTCCACGCTGTATCTCTGAAGTCTAAAGTAAAGTTAGGTCTAAAAGCGTCTGTGGAAGGAACGGACAAATGGCCCTTCCTCAGACTCATTGGAGTAGGGAGGAGAAAGCTGTCCAGAGGAAAAGAAATAACCGTCTAGGAGGGGTAAGGTTGATAAAGAGAGTTGTAGGTGTGTAAAGATGGGCTGTGAGGCCAAGTCAATGGATGTTTTCAAGGTGGAGATTGATACATTCTTGATCATTCTTGATACATTCTTGATCTAGTCAGGGGTTACGAAGAGAAGGCAGGAGATTGGGGTTGAGAGGGAAAGATAGGTCAGCCATGATTAAATGGCAGAGTCGACTTTAGTTTAGTTTAGAGATGCAGTACGGAAACAAGCCCTTCGGCCCACCGGGTCCGCGCCGACTAGCGATCCCCGCACACTTATTAATAATAATAATAATAATGGATGGGATTTATACAGCGCCTTTCTAATACTCAAGGCGCTTTACATCGCATTATTCATTCACTCCTCAGTCACACTCGGTGGTGGTAAGCTACTTCTGTAGCGGCAGCCTCCGACCACCACCAATCACTCACACACATTCACACACAGGCAAAGGTGGGTCCTATATCCACTGGGGACCATTTTTACATTTACCAAGCCAATTAACCTACAAACCTGTACGTCTTTGGAGTGTGGGAGGAAACCGAAGATCTTGGAAGAAAACCCACGCAGGTCACGGGGAGAACGTACAAACTCCGTACATTCAGCACCCATGGTCGGGATCGAACCCGGGTCTCCGGCGCTGCATTCGCTGTAAGGCAGCGACTCTACCGCTGCGCCACGGTGACCGCCCTTCCGTATCTTCCCCTTTGCTGCTGTACTTGAGTTTTGCACCCGACACACTGGAGGCAATTTACGGAAGCTTATTAACCTACAAACTTGCACGTCTTTGGAGCGTGGGAGGTGACCGGAGCACACGGGGAAAACCCACACAGTTGTAGGGTGAACGTTTAAACGCCGTACAGCCAGCACCCGTGGCCAGGATGGAACCCGGGTCTCCGGCGCTGTGAGGCAGCAACTCTACCGCTGCGCCACCCTGCCGCACCATCCTGGAGGTGAGGCAAAAGTGTGGCCATTAAAAGTTTAAGAAGGTTTTGGAACCTCTAAAATCTTCAAACTAACAAAAGTATTGCACAACAATACTTGAAGAAAGGCTTTATTCCTTTGAAGTTAGATAGGAGATAATGGGGAACAGCGATGACTGCATTATGGTGGTGAAATATCGTCTTGTTCCGAAACACTCATTCTACTGCGTCAGATTATTTAGTAGCTCATATAGATTAAAATCATGGAGTCATAATTATGAGAGTCCCGGGGGTTTTCATAAAAACATGTTAGATTAAACCATTCTTGCATCTCCTTAGATATGCATTTAATGTAATCAGCACAAAATGATTGCTATTGTAGTTATTTTTGATTATTTTTAGTTTAGTTAGTTTGAGAGATACAGTGCAAAAACAGGCCCTTCAGCCCACCGAGTCCGCACCGACCAGCGAACCCCGCACACTAACACTATCCTACACACACTAGGGACAATTTACAATTATACCCAAGCCAATTAACCTACAAACCTGTACGTCTTTAGAGTGTGGGAGGAAACCGGAGCACCCGGGGAAAACCCACGCAGGTCACAGGGAGAACGTGCAAACCCCGTACAGACAGCACCTTGTGGTCAGGATTGAACCCGGGTCTCTGGTGCTGTGAGGCAGCAACTCTACCGTTGAGCCACCGTGCCGCCCCCTATTTTATCTCCTGTCTATCTTATCCCATGGACAGTCGCACCAAATTCAGTTCTCATCTATTGTTCTGAAAAATGTTTCGATTACCTGCTAATTAGTCAGATTTATCCCTTGTATTAGAGTGTTAGATTACCTGGCCTTTATTTGTTCATGTTGCTAGGCAGAACAGGGAAGGGTCTCGACCCGAAACGTCACCCATTCCTTCTCTCCAGTGATGCTGCCCGTCCCGATGAGTTACTCCAGCTTTTCGTTTCTATCTTTGGGGGTATTGATGGGCCTAATTCTGCTCCTATCACTTATGAACGGTCACTCGAAACGAGTATGACTGTCCTCTCATGGAGGACGCCAGTGCGCGACTTTGTTTAACGTGGGGAGACTGGTGCACAGACAGCCACCACACGGTCCTTGACAGATCTGGGTCAGGATCCAGTGGCACGGAGTCCAAGACGATCGGAGACCCATTTCTGCTGCAGCCTTCATCCGCCTTCCCAGCCGTTGTGACGCTCCACTAAGTTCAGCCATCGTCCTCCGCCTGTTCCACCGTTGAGGTCTTGGTTGGATTGCTCTTTGTCAGGGACCCTCGACCCTACCGCCATGGATGGCCCTACCAGGAGCATAGCTCCAGACGGCATCGCTCTCAGGATCTCAGGTCCACACAAGCTTCTCCACCACGACAAGGTGACAATCCACAGAGAAGCGGAGAACATGAATTAATATGTTTGACACAGCCTCATGTTACTTAATTAGCGAGTTGCCAGAGGAGGGACTTGAGGCAGGTGCAATCACAATGTTTAATAAAACATTTGGACAGGTACATCGATAGGATAGGTTTAGCGGGATATGGGCCAAACGCAGGCAGGTGGGACTGGTGTAGATGGGGCATGTTGTTCTGCGTGGGCAAGTTGGGCCGAAGGGTCTGTTTCCACGCTGTATGACTCTCTAATTAGATTTACAGCTGATTTTAAAATGAACCCCTGATGTTTACTAACCTCTTTGTAACACTGTGATAGCTTTCCCTGGATAATAAAAAAGAATGCATTTCAAAGCAGATAATTATTTAGATAAAATATACTTTAACTGTAATTTATAGTCTCAGACAAAGAGAGAAGCAACTGATTCGGATAGCCTGCCTAACATGATACATCATACGTTTTCCCATTTTGCTTTGAACATACATTAATTTTTCCTTTTTTCCCCAAATAATTTATTGAATAGAAATTGTCCAACCTTTATATAATATCCTTAAAGCAAATCAGATGTGACTACGATATATGTATATGTACATAAAACAAAAATTGTCAGCTACATTTGCTTCAGTGAACTACAGAAAATCCAGCAAAACTAGTGAAAATCTATTCCCTTTACAGGTGGTAATGGACCATACTGAAATGCTCTGAACAGCACAACTTAATCAATGACTTCTCTAACTTCAAGTAACCCTTCCTCTCAGTAGACAATAGACAATAGATTCAGGAGTAGGCCATTCGGCCCTTCGAGCCAGCACCGCCATTCAATGTGATCGTGGCTGATCATCCACAATCAGTACCCCGTTCCTGCCTTCTCCCCATATCCCCTGACTCCGCTATCTTTAAGAGCCCTATCTAGCTCTCTCTGGAAAGCATCCAGAGAACCGGCCTCCACCTCCCTCTGAGGCAGAGAATACCACAGACTCACAACTCTCTGTGAGAAAAAGTATTTCCTCGTCTCCGTTCTAAATGGCTTACCCCCTCTCCATCCCCTCCCCCTTCCCAGTTCTGCGACCAGTCTTGCTATCTCCGACAACATTTTATCTCTGAATCTCCCACTCCCCTGACATCAGTCTGAAGAAGGGTCTCGGCCCGAAACGTCACCCATTCCTTCTCTCCAGAGATGCTGCCTGTGACTGAGTGACTCCAATTTTTTTGTGTCTATAATCCATAAACATGAGACCAGCTTCAAACGCAATGTATAGCACACAATGCAAGAGGAACACAATGGATCAGGCAGCATCTGTGGACGGTAGACACAAAATGCTGGAGTAACTCAGCGGGAGAGGCAGCATCTCTGGATAGAGGGAATGGGTGACGTTTCAGGTTGAGATCCTTCTTCGGACTGAGGGGAGAGGGAGACATCGAGATATATGAAAGGGTAAAGTGTGAAAACGAGCGATCAAAGGGGATGAAGTTCAAGAAAAATGTAGAATAGATAATTGTTAGCTTGGGGAAGCAGACAACGAAGCATATAAAAGTAAAATTTAATCAGGAGGGGAGTCAGACTGGTTGGAAAACTAGGATGGGGAGGGGATGGAGAGAAGGAGGGAAAGCAAGGGTTATTTGAAGTTAGAGAAGTCAATGTTCACACCGCTGGGGTGTAAGCTGCCCAAACGAAATACGAGGTGCTGTTCCTCCAGTTTGCACTGGGCCTCACTCTGACAATTGAAGGGGCCCAGTACAGAAAGGTCAGTGCGGGAATGGGAGGGGTAGTTAAAGTGTTTAGCAACCTGGAGATTATGCAGTTCTAAGTGGACTGAGCGGAGGTGTTCAGCGAAACGATCGCTGAGCCTGCGCTTGGTCTCGCTGATATACAGGAGTCCACACCTGGAACAGCGGATACAGTAGATGAGGTTGGAGGAGGTGCTGGTGAACCTCTGCCTCACCTGAAAAGACTGTAAACCCCCATTCCCCCAGCTCATTCCATACACCCACCACCCTTTGTGTGATAAAGTTAACACTTCAGATTCTGATAAAATCTTTACCCTTTCACCATTAACCCATGCCCTCTGGTTCTCGATTCCCCTACCCTGGGCAAGAGACTTGTGTCCACCCGATCTATTCCGCTCATGATTTTGTACTCCTCTATAAGATCTCCCATCCTCCTCCTGTGCTCCAACGTATAGAGTCCTACTCTGCCCAACCTCTCTCCCCCTAGCTCAGGCCATCGAGTCCTGGCAACATCCTCGCAAATCTCTCCCTGCCCAGAACGGCCTCCCCATTATTGGTCTATAGGACGCAGCAGATTGGAGCGGCACGGTGGCGCTGCAGTGGAGTTGCTGCCCGATAGCGCAGAGACCAGGGTTCGATCCTGACTCCGGGTGCTGTCTGTGTGGAGTTTGGACGTTCTCCCCGTGACCCACATGGATTTTGCTCCAGGTTCTGTAATGTCCAGGTTCAGGAACAGCTTCTTCTCTACAGCCATCAGGCTATTAAACACAACAACCTCCAAATAAGCTCTGAACTACATAGACTCGGGGGGCAATGTTTTGTCTTTTTGAGCTATTATTGGTTGTGTATCTATGTGTATGTATATGTATGTATATTTCAAAAAAACTGTAAATGGCTCAATTGTAATCATATGTTCTTCCTAATGCATTCTTGCTATTGAGGGAGTGCAGCGTAGGTTTACAAGGTTAATTCCCGGGATGGCGGGACTGTCATATGCTGAGAGAATGGAGCGGCTGGGCTTGTATACTCCGGAGTTTAGTAGGATGAGAGGGGATCTTATTGAAACATATAAGATTATTAAGGGTTTGGACACGCTAGAGGCAGGAAACATATTCCCAATGTTGGGGGAAGTCCAGAACCAGGGGCCACAGTTTAAGAATGAGGAGTAAGCCATTTAGAATGGAGATGAGGAAACACTTTTTCTCACAGAGAGTGGTGAGTCTGTGGAATCCTCTGCCTCAGAGGGAGGTGGAGGCCGGTTCTCTGGATGCTTTCAAGAGAGAGCTAGATAGGGCTCTTAAAAATAGCGGAGTCAGGGGATATGGGGAGAAGGCAGGAACGGGGTACTGATTGGGGATGATCAGCCATGATCACATTGAATGGCGGTGCTGGCTCGACGGGCCAAATGGCCTGCTCCTGCACCTATTGTTTATTGTCTATTGTCTAATTGAGCCATCCACAGTGTCATCCATGATAAAGGGAATAATGTTTACTGCAAGATAAAGTCCCGTAAAGTCCGATCAAAGATAGTCGGAGGGTCTCCAATGAGATAGATAGTAGTTCAGGACTGCTCTCTAGTTGTTGGTAGGATGGTTCCGTTGCCTGATAACGGCTGGGACGAAACTGTGAATCTGGAGGTGTGCGTTTTCACACTTCTGTACCTTTTGCCTAACGGGAGAGGGGAGAAGAGGGAGTGAGACTCTTCCTTGATTATGCTGCTGGCCTTGCCGAGGCAGCTTGAAGTGTATTCATCATCGTTGAAGACATTCGCGACGCAGTGGGGCTTGTTTCCAACGGGAACGGTGACGGACGCACCACACGTCTCTGTCCTCCAGTTCCTGCGGACTTCCGCCGCTGGAAGTACAGGATTTTGGTGTGTGTGTGGTTTATCATCATTCCTTACAGTGCCGTGTATGTCAGTGATCGCAACTTCTACTGAAGTGTGGATAGCTGTCGGCTCGCTAGGAGCTCATCCGCCCTTTGACGGGTCTTGTTTTTGGTCCTGCTGGGGGTCCACAGCCCCCTCCTCACCTGGCAAACCAGGTGGGAGAGACGGTTTAGTCGCCGACTATCCGACCATGGAGCAGGTAGCACGGGATTACATTGTACCCGTGGCGGGGGTAAACTCCCCCTGACCTGAAGTGTAGATGGAGTCAATATGGAAGGGAGCCTCTAATAATCCAAGGGTATTGTGACCTAACAACCTAACAAGGCAAAAAGAGTCCAACTGAAATGATATCCATGAAACCATATCACATTTTGTTATGTTAAAACACACAGGCCATTTGTAAATGTTACATTTCTATTCCACAATTTGCATTATAAAATTAAGTAACTAATACTTTGATTGATATAGTAACTTTAAAATGTGGCATGAATGCATAATTTGCATGTTTTATCAACAATAATTTTTGTTTAGAGATAAAAATGCAGAAACAGACCGTTCAGCCCAGCGGGTCCGCGCCGACCAGCGATCCCCGCACGTTAATACCATCCCACACATACGAGGGACAATTTGTACATTGATACCAAGCCAATGAAAGATAGCGGAGTCAAGGGATATGGGGAGAAGGCAGGAACGGGTTACTGATTGGGGATGATCAGCCATGATCACAGTGAATGTCGGTGCTGGCCCGAAGGGCCGAATGGCTACTTCTGCACCTATTGTCTATAGGTGCCTACTATACCTGTACGCCTTTGGAGTGTGGGAGGAAAGTGGAGTTCTCGGAGAAAACCCACGCAGGTCACGGGGGGAGATCGTACAAACCGTGTTAGGACAAGCACCCGTAGTCGGGATCGAACCCGAGACCCTGGCGCTGTAAGGCAGCAACTCTACCGCTACGCCACCAATTTGTCCAATATTTTCGCAAAGTTATTGAGTTAGTTAATGGGCAGAGGAACTATAGATGGAAGCGTGAATGGAACAGACCCTGATAACTCAAGAGCAAGAATTCAATCCCATGCTTGTTTAGCGCACAAATAAACTAATAAATTACATTGACGTCCTGTCAAGAAATATCTTAAGGGTTTAAAAATAAACCGATAAAGGAATTCGGACAGTACAACTCATTCTGCCAAAATCTCAGCGAAAAATTTAATTTCCTCAGGGAGGTGAGTTGTCAAATGTAAAGCCGTGGAAAAGAAAAGCTTGCTGTAAAATTCCTTTCTGAGCAAAAGCAGTCAAGCCAGAATTCCGATCATTAATTTAATATTACAATACACATTATGTGACTGTCACGGTGTGATTCCCATGGACGATCATAACCGAAACAGAAACGCTGTCTTCCGTCAAGTGTTTAATCACTTATGTGCGACTAATTTTAGTTTAGTTTAGTTTAGTTTCGAGATACAGAGCGGAAACAGGCCCTTCGGCCCACCGAGTCTGCACCGACCAGCGATCCCCCCGCACATTAACTCTACCATTGGGGTGGGAGATTGCAACCTGCACTCTTGATGGCTCTTAAAAATAGCGGAGTCAGGGGATATGGGGAGAAGGCAGGAACGGGGTACTGATCGGGGATGATCAGCCATGATCACATTGAATGGCGGTGCTGGCTCGAAGGGCCAAATGGCCTACTCCTGCACCTATTGTCTATTGTCTATTGTCTATTCACGTGGTCTGCCCTGTTTTGACGAATGCAATCAACCTGGCGTGCACAATCAAATAAGATCAAATAGAACAAGTTGTCCTACAACTTTAGGCTGTGCACGCCATTCGCAAGAAGAAGAAGAACACGCACTCTGGCCAACTTTACACATTTCTACCAAGCCGATTAACCTACAAACCTTTACCGTCTTTGGAGTGTGGGAGGAAACCGAAGATCTCGGACAAAACCCTCACAGCAGGTCGCGGGGAGAACGTACGCACTCCGTACAGACAGCACCCGAGGGCAGGATCGAACCCGGGTCTCTGGCGCTGTGAGGCAGCAACTCTACCGCTGCCGCCCTTGTGGCTCATAATTTTCGAACCCCCTTTAAAAATATGATATACACCAATACCTTTGCCAAAGAATGTATACTTTATTTCCACAACTCGAGTGGTAATCTATGCCACATGCCTACGTTCCTATGAAATATGTAAACGCCTAGCCCTCTGTACCACTTCAGATTTCTAATACAACATTTATGTCCTTCACTTATGTGGCCAAAGTTCAATTTACCCCATGTGTACCATTGATATTCAACTAATTGATCTGTGATTTTGTTCCAGCTTTACTTTCAAGCATGTGATAAGTTGAACCACATTTCGGATATTTAGTGTAACCAGAATCTTGCCTATTTTTTTCACTTATTTTCCTTCTTCTCTGGAGTATTGTATCTGACTTTTGCCATTCATAGACAATCATCTTGTGTATACTTGGGTTACCTTACAAACACTAATGACAGCCAAAAGTTTTTGGGAGCAATGATCTATTTTCCTTCATCCGGTATTAATCACCTTTTCGTTAATAAATCAACTTGGACTTGACTGTACTGACTTCCCACCGAAATGGCTCAAACACCATTTAAGTTTACTTTTTGGTGGTAGATTGTAACTGGGTGAAACCACTAGATCTTGGTTTTTACATTCTGACTAAAATGTCGGTGTGCGAGTCATATTCAAAAAAGATTTTTTACAAATTACTCTTAATTAGTGCAAACATATTTCTTTTTTTGCTAGTTTTGTGATGCAGGGCGGAAACAGGGCCTTTGGCCTGCCGGGGACCAGGCCGACCAGCGATCCCCTTCACACTAACAAAGCCCTACACACACTAGGGACAATTTACAATGATACCAAGCCAATTTAAGATCCTGTCCCTCTTTCCCGAGTTACTCCCGAATTCTCCCGAGTTTTCCCCTTGATTCAAACTCAGACAATTATGGTAATAGCCAGCCGTACTCGGGACTATTTTGTTTTACTCGAGGACATTTTTCAACATGCTGAAAAAACGTCCCGACTTACCTGATGCCCCGAGATCCTACGGCTGGCATTACGAGCCGCCTAGAAATATCTACACTCCTATGGCCTCCTATAGACTTGCTACGGACATTCTCCGGGTGTAAGCTGCCTAAGCGAAAAATGAGGTGCTGTTCCTCCAATTTGCGCTGGGCCTCACTTTGACAATGGAGGAGGCCCAGGCCAGAAAGGTCGGTGTCGGAATGGGAGGGGGAGTTAAAGTATTTTTAACAACCGGGAGATCAGGTAGGTTTAGGCGGACTGAGCGGAGGTGTTCGGTGAAAGGATCGCCGAGCCTGCGCTTGGTCTCGCCGATATATTGTATTGTATTGTATTGTATTGTATTCAAATTTATTGTCATTGTCTCAATTAGAGACAACAAAATGAATTTCCCTTTACAGTCAGTATCATAAAAATAAATAAATAATAAATACTAAAACATATTAAAAATAAAATAGAATTAAAAAAAAAGCACAAACACAGAAAGTCCACGACACAACATAACACAATGGCACCAAGGTGAGGAAGGCACCATAGTCCAGCCAGCCTCCCCTCCGATCTTCCCAGATGTTCACCCGTGGTCGGGGCCTTCCGAGCACCCGCTCAGGCCCTCTCTCGCCGAGCTGATGGAACGCCGACGCCGAACCCCGACGGTGAAAATCCTCCTCAGCGGCCCGGACCTCCCGATCAGCCGCCTCCCACCGGAGTCCGCAGCTCCCGAGTCCGCAGGCCGAGCCGGGCAGAGTCGCAGGACCCCATGATGTTTGTCAGCGCCGCCCGCGTTGGGAGCTCCGCGAACCACAGCTCCAGGATGTCGGTGCCGCAGGCCCAGCACTCCGGGCTCCAGACGGCGATCCCCGGTAAGGCATCGCCAGCCCCGCGATGTATCAGCGCTGTCCCGCCGCTGCTGGAGCTCTGTCGGCCCAGGCAGGAAAGGCCACGCCAATCCAGTAGGTAGGCCGCTGGGGGGGTGAGGACGCGACTCGAATAATAGTCGCGTCCTCTCCAGGAAGCGACTGAAGGACGGTATCCCCCTTACCGTACCCTCTTCCCCCACATTAAAACACAAAAAAATACATTAAAAACACACTTCAACATAACAAAAAAAAAAAAAAAAAAAAAAAAAAAAAAAAAAAAAAACACAAGATATCGGGCTGAAGGTGGAGGCAGCTGGCACCAGCGCCACCGGAAGTACACACCTGGAACAGCAGATACAGTAGATGGAGGTTGGAAGAACTTTGTCTCTTGACCTTGTTTGGATCCTATGTAGAGCTTCCTATTAATCTGCTTTGACCTATTGATTTTATATAGCGTTAGAATGGGGTAAACAAGTCCGAACATAGGTGTCTCAGCGGAAGAGCTACTGCCTTACAGCGCCAGAGGCCCGGGTTCGATCTGGGCTACGGGTGCTGTCTGTACGGAGTTTGTACATTCTTCCTGTGACCTGCGTGGTTTTATTCCCCTTCTGTCCCAATGTTGGGGGAGACCAGAACCAGGGGCCACAGTTTAAGAATAAGGAGTAAGCCATTTAGAACGGAGACGAGGAACACTTTTTCTCACAGAGAGTTGTGAGTCTGTGGAATTCTCTGCTTCAGAGGGCAGTAGAGGCCGATTCTCTGGATGCTTTCAAGAGAGAGCTAGATAGCGATTTTAAAGATAGCAGAGTCAGAGGATATGGGGAGAAGGCAGATACGGGGTACTGATTGGGGATGATCAGCCATGATCACATTGAATGGCGGTGCTGGCTCAAAGGGCCGAATGGCCTACTCCTGCACCTATTGTCTATTGTCTATTATCTGTCGTGGTGTAGACTGAATCTCCTTCCAAAATTCCAAAGACGTACAGGTTGGTAGGTTAATTAGCTTGGTATAAATGTAAAATTGTCCCTAGTGTGTGTAGGGTTGTGTTAATGTGCGGGGATCGCTGGTTGGAGTGGACTCGGTGGGCCAATGGGCCTGTTTCCGCGCTGTATCTCTAAACTAAACATTCCTATAATCTTTTGTTATTTAATCCTTTGATCTTTCACTTAAGCCTCCTCCCTAGAGTCACAAAATTTGTTCTAGTTTCTATTATTTTTGGCCATAGCCTAAATTACAATAGAACATCTGACCATAAAATAACGCTTTAGACTCAAGTTGTCTTCATCCTGCAGAGCTAGGAATCAGTTTACTGTCATATTAAATCTACCTCGGCAGTTGCTGTAACTTAGAAACAAAGAACTGCAGATGCTGGTTCATACCTAGAGCTCAATGCTCTTAAGACAGTGGAATTGATTGTAGACTTTTGGAGAGCTTTTTGATGAAGGGCCAGGAAGCGAGCGGGCAAGATCATCTCTGACCCCTCTCACCCTGGCCACAAACTCTTTGAATCACTTCCCTCTGGAAGGCGACTCAGGACTGTCAAAGCTGCCACAGCCAGACATAAAAACAGTTTTTATCCACGAGTAGTTGCTCTACTCAACAGCCAAAAATCTGTAGCCTCCCTTTGATCAGGTATTTTGTTGGTTCACATGCTTGATCAATGGTGTTTTATCATTAATGTTTTATTATTAATGTTTAGTGATTTCTGAGTCATTTGTAACTATCATTTGTAACTGTCATGTTGTTACTTGTGGGCAGAGCACCAAGGCAAATTCCTTGTATGTGAATACCTGGCCAATAAACTTACTTACTTACTCACTTATACCAAAGATAGACACAAAGTGCCGGAGTAACTCAGCGGGTTAGGCAGCATCTCTGGAGAAAAAGGATTGGGTGACGTTTTGGGTTGGGACCCTTCTTCAGACCCTTCTTTAGTTGTAGATGGTCACAAAATGCTGGAGTAGCTCAGTGGGACAGGCAGCATCTCTGGAGAGAAGGAATAAATGAGTGAATGAATGAATGGATTCATATTTTATTGTCATATGTGACAAGTCCCATGGTGACAAGACCCATGTGACAAGATCCATGGTATGCAAAGAGTGGCCACTTAAAGGGCACCGACTAAGTTACAAAGGTCCTCCTTTGTTCCCCCCCCCCCTCTCCCCACCTCCCCCCCTTCATGGCGGTCCCCTCCTGCCAGGTCCTCCTTTGTTGCCAGTGGTGGGTTTCGGATCAAGACCCTTCTCTCAGAGATGCGCCTATCTCGCTGAGTTACTCCTCCAGCACTTTTTGTCTATCTGTGGTGTAAACCAGCATCTGCAGTTCCTTCCCACGCCCTTCTGCAGCTGAAATGTCCCTTGTGATGTAATCTACCAGAGTCCAAATGTCGTTATTCACTTTTATGGCTTTATAACTTATCCTCACAGCTGAGCTGAAATACATATAATTTCTTTAAGTGATATTTGAGCTCTTTCATTATTTATCTTCTTCACCTTGAGACCTTATTTTACATCCATCTGTTCATTTGACACTTTGAGAACAGCGTTGGTCAATAATTCTTCCTCTAAATAACAGGCCTATTTAGTTTAGGTTCGAGATACAGCACAGAAACAGGCCCACCGAGTCCATGCTGACCAGCGATCACCCTGTACACCCTGTACACTAGCGCTATACTACACACTAGGGACAATTCACTATTTTTACCGAAGCTAATTAACCTCCAAACTTGAGGCAGATACAATAGTGGAGTTTAAGAGGCTTTTGGATATGCAGGGTCTGAAGAAGGGCCTCGACCCGAAACGTCACCCATTCCTTCTATCCAGAGATGCTGCCTGTCCCGCTGAGTTACTCCGGCATTTTGTGTCTCTCTTTGGTGTAAGCCAGCATCTGCAGTTCCTTCCTACACAGGTTTGTAGGTTAATTGGCTTAGTATAAATGTAAAATTGTCCCTAATGTGTGTAGGACAGTATTAATGTGCGGGGATCGCTAGTCTGTGCGGGATTGGTGGGCCGTAGGGCCTGCTTCTGCATTGTATCTCTAAACTAAACTCAACTAAACTAAACCAAACCAAACTAAACTAAAATAAATTCAAGTGCTTTTAGACAGGCAAATGTTCCGTTAGCTTTCATTCCAAAAGGAGTTAGATGGTAAGATTATGGAATTTCTTCTTTATTAATAAGAGGGTTTAATATAACCACATCTGGAGGTGTGTGCCCAATCTCCTTACTTATGGAAGGATTCTCTTGCCTTGGAGGGATGCATAAAAGATTAGCTAGCCTGATCCTGAGATTAGTGGGGCTTTCCGCGAGGAGAGATTGAACACAATGGCCTCCATTCTCCAGGCACCAGTAGGGTGAAAAGTGATCTCATTGAAACATATAACATTCTTAGACAGTTTGACGTCGAACAAGGGCAGGACCTACACAATAAATGGCCTCTGGGGAGTGTTGTAGAGCAGAGGGATCTAGGAGTGCAGGTTCATGGTTCCTCGATGGTCTCGAGTCGCAGGCAGATAAGGTGGTCAAAAATGCTTTTGGCACTTTGGCCTTCATTGAGTATAGAAGTTGGGAGGTCATGTTGCAGTTGTATAAGACGTTGGTGAGACCGCATTTAGAATATTGTGTTCAGTTCTGGGCACCATGTTATAGGAAAGATATTGTCAAGCTTGAAAGGGTTCAGAAAAGATTTACGAGGATGTTGCCAGGACTAGAGGGTGTGAGCTATAGAGAGAGGTTGAGTAGGCTGGGTCTCTATTCCATGGAGCGCAGGAGGATGAGGGGAGATCTTATGGAGGTGTACAAAATCATGAGAGGAATAGATCGGGTAGATGCACAGAATCTTTTGCCCAGAGTAGGGGAATCGAGGGCCAGAGGAGATAGGTTCAAGATGAAGGGGAAAAGATCCGAGGAGTAACTTTTTCACACAAAGGGGGGTTGGGGTAAGGAACAAGCTGCCATAGGAGGTAGTTGAGGCTGGGACTATCCCATTGTTCAAGAAACAGTTAGACAGGTACATGGATAGGACCAGTTTGGAGGGATGTGGACCAAGCACAGACAAGTGGGACTAGGGTAGCTGGGTTGCCCGGTCTGGGTGAGTTGGGCCGAAGGGTCTGTTTCCACAGTGTATCACTCTATGACTCTATGATTAGAAGTGTGTAGGAAGGAACTGCAGTTCCTGGTTTAAACTGAAGCTAGACACAAAAAGATGCAGTAACTCAGCCGGACAGGCAGCATCTCTGGAGGGAAGGAATGGGTGACGTTTCGGGTCGAGACTGAAGAAGGGTCTTAACCCAAAATGCCACCCATTCCTTCTCTCCAGAGATGCTGCCTGGCCCGCTGAGTTACTCCAGCTTCTTGTGTCTATGGACAGATTAGAGGCTGGGAAGCCATTTCACTTGGCTGGAGAAGGTTGAACAAGGTCCCATGGTTGTAGTGTTGGAGGTCATCCATTGAGGACCGAGGTGAGAAAAACATTCAGAAGGATTCAAGCCTTTGGAATTCTCCACCGCAAAAGGGCGGTAGATATTCACGTTATGGGAGCAGATTAGGGCCATTTGGCCCAACAAGTCTACTCCGCCATTCAATCATGGCTGATCTATCTCTCCCTCCTAATCCCATTTTCCTGCCTTCTCCCCATAACCCTTGACACCCGTTCTAATCAATAATTTGTCCATATCTGCCTTAAAAATATCTACTGACTTAGCCTCCACAGCCCTCTGTGGCAATGAGTTCCACAGATTAACTACCCTCTAAAGAAGTTCCTCCTCACCTCCTTTCTAAAAGAGCGCCCTTTAATTCTGAGGCTGTGACCTCTGGTCCTAGACTCTCCCACCAGCGGAAACATCCTTCCCACATCCACTCTATCCATGCCTTTCATTATTCTGTACGTTTCAATGAGGTCCCCCCCTCAACCTTCTAAAGGCCCAGTGACGTCAAACGCTCATCATATGCTAACCCACTCATTCAATAGACAATAGCTAATAGGTGCAAGAGTAGGCCATTCAGCCCTTCGAGCCAGCTTCAATGTGATCATGGCTGATCATCCCCAATCAGTACCCCGTTCCTGCTTCTCCCCATATCTCCTGACGCCGCTATTTTTAAGAGCCCTATCTAGCTCTCTCTTGAAAGCATCCAGAGAACCCGCCTCCACCCGCAGAGAATTCCACAGACTCACCACTCTCTGTGAGAAAAAGTGTTTCCTCGTCTCTGTTCTAAATGGCTTACTCCTTATTCTTAAACTGTGGCCCCCTGGTTCTGGACTCCCCCGGGAACATGTTTCCTGCCTCTAGCGTGTCCAAACCCTTAACAATCTTATATGTTTCAATGAGGTACCCTTTCATCCTTCTAAACTCCAGAGTGTACAAGCCCAGCTGCTCCATTCTCTCAGCAAATGAATCATTCTTGTAAACATTCAGTTGCCATGTTTATTCAAGTCTTGATTATGGAGTTTTGGGGGAAAGGTTGGGAAGGGATAGAGTGAAAGGAAAAAGAACTGATGATGTGAGATTTAGTTTAGTTTAGAGATACAGCGTGAAAACAGGCCCTTTGACCCACAGTCCGCGCCGACCAGCGATCCCCGCACACGAGCACTGTCCTGCACACTAAGGACAATTTACAATTTTTACCGAAGCCAAATGACAACAAACCTGCACGTCTTTGGAGCAGCCCTTCGACCCACCGGGTCCGCACCGACCAGCGATCCCCGCACACTCACACTATCCAACGCACACACTAGGGACAATTTTTACATTTACACCAAGCCAATGAATCCACAAACCTGCACGTGTTTGGACTGTGGAAGGAAACCGAAGATCTCGGAGAAAATCCGCGCAGGTCACGGGGAGAACGTACAGACAGCGCCTCTAGTCAGGATGGAACCGGGTCTCTGGCGCTGTGAGGCAGCAACTCTATCGCTGCGCCATCATGCCGCCCCTTTCTGGGACAGTTTCTTCACAGCTGTCATCAGGCAACTGAACCGTCCCCTCACCAACTAGAGAGCGGTCCTGACTTCTATCTACCTCATTGGAGACCTTCGGATTATCTTTAATCGGTCTCTACTGGACTTTATTCTTGCACTAAACATTATTCCCTTTCTGTAAACTTTATTCCATATCTGTGCACTGTTGACGGCTTGATTGTAATCATTGATAGTCATTTAGTGCAAAGATATAGCATATTAAGCCCAACAAAGTCCGATTAACAATAACTGATGGATCGTTAATCTAACCTATGGTAATGATAAATTGATTAATGGTTAAGAAAGAACTGCAGATGCTGAAAAATCAAAGGTAGACAAAAATGCTGGAGGAACTCAGCGGATGAGGCAGCATCTATGGAGAGAAGGAATAGGCGACGTTTCGGGTCGTGACCCTTCTTCAGACTGATGTCGGGGGGGAGAGAAAGGAAGAGGCGGAGACGGTAGGCTTGAGGGAAAGCTGGGAAGGGTAAGGGGAAGGAGGGAGAAAGCAAGGGCTATCTTAAATTTGAGGTCAATGTTCATACCGCTGGGGTGTAAACTACCTAAACTAAATATGAGGTGCTGCTCCTCCAATTTGCGCTGGGCCTCACTCTGGCCATGGAGGAGGCCCAAGACAGAAAGGCCAGATTCAGAATGGGCGCGGGAGTTGAAGTGCTGGACCACCAGGAGATCAGGTTGGTTAGTGCGAACTGAGCGGAGGTGTTGGGCGAAGCGATCGCCGAGCCTGTTCTTGGTCTCACCGATGTAGAGCAGCTGACACCTAGAGCAGCGGATGCAATAGATGAGGTTGGAGGAGGTGCAGGTGAACCTCTGTTGCATCTGGAACGACTGCTTGGGTCCTTGGACGGAGTCGAGGGGGGAGGTAAAGCGAAGCGTAGCCTTTCCTACGGTTGCAGGGGAAAGTACCCGGGGAGGGGGTGGTGCGGGTGGGAAGGGACAGAATTGACCAGGGAGTTACGGAGGGAACGGTCTCTGCGGAAAGCAGAAAGGGGAGGAGATGGGAAGATGTGGCGAGTGGTAGGATCGTTGGAGGTGTCGAAAATGATGGAGGATTATATGTTGTGATTATATATGGTGATGAATATATATTTATAGTGCGAATAAAAGTCCTAAAACTCAATCTCCATCTAACCAGGGTAGCACGGTGGCGCAGTGGTAAAGTTGCTGCCTTACGGCGCCAGAGACCCGGGTTCGATCCTGACTACGGGCGCTGTCTGTACAGAGTTTGCACGTTCTCCCCGTGACCTGCGTGGGTCTTAGATTTAGACTTAGATGACTTAGACTAAATCTAAGTCTAAGTCTAAATCTAAGTCTAAGTCTAAGAGTTTGCACGTTCTCCCCGTGACCTGCGTGGGTCTCCTCCGGTTGCTCCGGTTTCCTCCCACACGCTAAAGACCTGCATGTTTGTAGGTTAATTAGCTGGGGGGATGGGGAGTGGAAGTAAAATTGTAAATTGTCCCTAGTGTGTGTAGGATAGCGTTAGTGTACGGGGATCGCTGGTTGGTGCTGACTCGTGGGCCGGGCCTGTTTCTGATCTGTATCTCTAAATTAAACTATACAAAACTAAACTTAAGTAAATTGAACTAAACTGAACTGAACTGAGCTGAACAAAACTAAACTAAACTGAACCTAAACTAAACTTAATTAAACTAAACCAAACTTAACTAAACTAAACTGAACTGAACTAAACTGTACAAACTATCCCAAGCTCTGCCTTGACACCAGCACAAATCAGCTGTATGTCAGGGACATATCAGATGACTGTATGTACATGGGTGGATGTCAACAAAATGAACACAGTGTCACAGCCTGAATATCAGATGGTAAATTCTGCCTCCTTTCAATTATTACATTGTGTGCTGCTCCCCATCCTTCTTTGCCGCAAATTATTTCTCGATTATACTGCACCTTTGGGACTTTGACTGTATTAGTTTTCTCCAGGAAAACCCTGGAGTGTGGAATAGCACTACCCGTTCTGGCCTCTTCTCCACAATAGCCATTCTTTGTGTTGGCACAATGGCGCTAGACGTAACATAACACCCTCAAGGTTTTCTGGTCTTCCTCGCAGAATGCCCTCACTGGGATTCATTTCACCCCGAGAGCTGGCGTAAGATGCCGGGTAAATCTTATGAGAAATACTTGAGGCTGGCCAATCATGCAGTGAACGTCACACCCTGTGGGCGCTGGACCAATATAACTCCACGATCAACATTACAGCACCACACTCTTGGAGTTTAGTTCAGTTTAGTTTAGTTTAGAGATGCAGCGCGGAAACGGGCCCTTCTACCCACCGGGTCCGCGCCGACCAGCGATCCCCGCACACTAACACTATCCAACACACACACACCAGGGACAATGTTTACATTTACACCAAGCCAATTAATCTATAAACCTGCACGTGTTCGGAGTGTGGGAGGAAACCGAAGATCTCGGAGAAAACCCACGCAGGTCACGGGAAGAATGTACAAACTCCGTACAGACAGCACCCGTAGTCGGGATCAAACCCGGGTCTCTGGCCCTATGAGGCAGCAACTCTGCCACAGTGCCGCCCTTGTCAAACATCGCTAACGACAGGCACAGTTGCAATAATTTATTTCTTCCTGTTGGTTTGCTACATATCAGGACTCCCTTCCATTTTTCATACTTTAAACAACAGCTATGAGGAAAACTACAGGTACCACCAAGGGATGTTTAAAATAAAACAGATGGATTCGACATGCATTAACTTTGCTGGTTATTCTCAAATATCGCAATTACCTTCACTGTTTTCCAGCGGATGAATGAAGACAATGGAGTCACAGTGAGTCGTACAGCATGGAAACAGGCCCTTCAGCCCAACTTACCCATGCTGACCATGATGCCCCATCCACACTAGTCCCGCCTGCCCGCATTTGGTCCATATCCCCCTAAACCTTTCCTATGAAACCTTTCCTATGAAACCCAATGAAAACCAATGAAACCCTGTGTGTTATAAAATGCACAAACCCAAAGAATTGCTTAAAGTAAAACCCAAACGGTTTCACAATACCCCACGGCTCATTTGCAAATGGTGAAAACTGCAGTTACTGAGGGGGAACTTCTTTACTCAGAGAGTGGTGGCTGTGTGGAATGAGCTTCCAGTGAAGGTGGTGGAGGCAGGTTCGTTTTTATCATTTAAAAATAAATTGGATAGTTATATGGACGGGAAAGGAATGGAGGGTTATGGTCTGAGCGCAGGTATATGGGACATGGGGAGAATACGTGTTCGGCACGGACTAGAAGGGTCGAGATGCCCTGTTTCCGTGCTGTAATTGTTATATGGTTATATGGTTATCCATGGAAAGGTACCGGCCGAAATGGAACAGGCCCTTCAGCCCACGAAGTTTGTGCCAAACATGATGCCAAGAAAAACTAATCGCATCTGCCTTCACGTGATCCATATTCAACATTCCCCGCAAGTTCAAGTTCAAGTGCCTATCCAAAGGCTTCTTAAACGCCACTATCGTATCTGCGTCCACCGCCACCCCTGGCAGCGCGTTCCAAGCGCCCACCACCCTCTGTATTAAAAACTTGCCCGCACATCTCCTTTAAACTTTGCCTCTCTCAACTTAAAGCCGTGCCCTCTAGTCTTTGACATTTCCGGCCTGGGATGAAGATTCCCCTGAGTAAAATTTAATGAACATTATCTAGAAAGAGCTCATAACATAACTTAATTCATAACCTACCAAACACAGATGTAGACTGTGCATGTTATTGCTTGCTACGTTTGTGCTGAATTTATATTTTCATGGTTGGAAGAAATGAGCAAATTTAGTTTAGTTTAGTTTAGTTTAGAGATACAGAGCAGAAACAGGCCCTTCGGCCCGCCGAGTCCGCGCCGACCAGCGATCCCCGCACATTAACGCTACCCTACACGCACAAGAGACAATTTACACTTATACCAAGCCAATCAACCTACAGACCTGAACGTCTTTGGAGTGCGGGAGGAAACCGAAGATGTCGAAGAAAACCCACGCAGGTCACGGGGAGAAGGTACAAACTCAGTACAGACAGCACCCGTAGTCGGGATCGAACCCTGGTCTCTGGCGCTGCAAGCACTGTATGACAGCAACTCTACCGCTGAGCCACCGTGACACCCAAATCTGATATTACGCCGCTGTTCATCCTTGGCACTTGAAGATGAACAACATTTTTCCATGTTTCTTTTAATTTTTTTGGCTCTTTTTCCTGGGTCTTAATTATAGAGTGAAGGAGTCATAGCGACAAACAGCAAACAGGCCCTTCCGCCCACCCTGCCCATGAAGACCAAAATGCCCCATCTAAGCTAGTTGACATTTGCCTGCATTTGGCCCATATCCCTCTCAACCTGTCCTATCCATGTACCTGTCCATATGTCTTTTAAATGCTGTCGCAGTACCAGCCTCAACTACCTCCTCTGGCAGCTCGTTGCATACACCCACCACCCTCTGTGTGAAAAAGCTGCCCCCTCATGTTCCTATTAATCTTTCCCCTATCACTTTAAACCTATGTCCTCTGGTTTTTGATTTCCTCTACTCTAGGTAAAAGACTATACATTCACCTTATCAATTCCATGTAAAATGGACATTTGATATTTTTACAATTTTAAAAGCAATTTTAGGTCAACTGCTGTCAGTCTTTGAGTTGGGTGCTGGCTCGAAGGGCCGAATGGCCTCTTCCTGCACCTATTTTCTATGTTTCTATGAAATTGGGAGAGGTGTACCAACATACTTGTAGCCACATTTAATGCGTCACATTAAATTTAGGGCAGCACGGGGGTGGAGCAATAGAGCTGCTGCCTTACAGCGGCAGAGACCCGGGTTCCACCCTGACCACGGGTGCAGTCTGTACGGAGTTTGTACCTTCTCCCCAGGATTGAATGGATTTTCTCCGGGTGCTCTGGCTTCCTCCCACATTCCAAAGACGTACAGGTTTGCAAGTTAACTGGCTTATGCAAATTGTCCCAAGTGAGTAGGATAGAACTAGTGTGCGGGGTGATCGTTGGATCAGCGCGGACTCGGTGGGCCGAAGGGCCTGTCTCCACGCTGTATCTCTCAACTGAACTGTACGCCTCACAACTAAGTGAGACCACACCTGGAGTATTGTGTGCGGTTTTGGTCCCCTAATTTGAGGAAAGACATTCTTGCTATTGAGGGAGTGCAGCGTAGGTTTACAAGGTTAATTCCCGGGATGGCGGGACTGTCATATGCTGAGAGAATGGAGCGGCTGGGCTTGTACACTCTGGAGTTTAGAAGGATGAGAGTGGATCTTATTGAAACGTATATGATTATTAAGGGTTTGGACAGGCTAGAGGCAGGAATCATGTTCCCGATGTTGGGGGATGTCCAGAACCAGGGGCCACAGTTTAAGAATAAGGAGTAAGCCATTTAGAACAGAGACGAGGAAACACTTTTTCTCACAGATAGTTGTGAGTCTGTGGAATTCTCTGCCTCAGAGGGCGGTGGAGGCCGGTTCTCTGGATACTTTCAAGAGAGAGCTAGATAGGGCTCTTAAAGATAGCAGAGTCAGGGGATATAGGGAGAAGGCAGGAACGGGGTACTGATTGGGGATGATCAGCCATGATCACATTGAATGGCGGTGCTGGCTCGAAGGGCCGAATGGCCTACTCCTGCACCTACTGTCTATTGTCTAAGTGGTAATTGTAGCACTAAATGTTATAAAACCACAATAGTAATTTCATAGTGTGATGTTTGGTGGACTGTGTGGGGTTGGGAGGACCCGTTGCTCCTCCCATGCAGCAGGTGGTGCAAAGGGAGATGTCTTGTGTAGACAGTGGGAGTGGGCAGCCATTTTGAGTTGTCTTGCTGCCAGCATTGAGTAATGTAATAAAGACTTCTGTTGTACCTCGAAGACGCTCAAGTGTTATGCAGACGTAGAAAAAAGAAACCGAAAGTGATGCCTGAGGTGGGATACCGACTGAGACGCTTCACCATGCTCTCCCTGGGCTTTGGAGATGTGGGACTTGGTATGGGCGGTTGGTTCGATTCCACATGACTCACGTTTTAACCTTCATCGTCAGTTAAATACTGCTGACCGCCGGACCACCTGAGAAAAACTTTTGACGGGACTGATGCGGTAAATGTTACAGGCAGACTGCGGCAGCTCAATCTGGGGCTAACACCTCAAACTTCTGTAGTCTCTCCTCAAAGTTGATCAAGCCTTCGACATAGTCGCGGAGCGCGGTGTCAAGTCGGTCAAGAACGTACCGAGATATGGCACGGTGCCCTGCATCACTCCCACGTCCTCCTGCAACTGCGGTGGTTTCTGGTTTTCCTTCACACTGCTGTCAAGATTTGCAAATTTCATTGGCAACTCTCGACTCGTGAGGTGGTTGTTCTGATCGAAGAAGATTTCTGAAAGCTCTCCAAGCATCAACATGCTGTCCTTTGAAACAGTGGCCTTTTCCTTCACACAGTTGCTGTCGAGATTTGCAGATTTCATTATCAACTCTTGACTCGTCTGATTGATGAAGGTTGTTCTGATGGATGAAGGTTTCTGAAAGCTCTCCAAGCATCAACATGCTGTCCTTTGAAACAGGTCCTCTTCAGCCTGCAGATGGGGATTGACTGCGTGGCTGGTCGAATAGCCCGGAGCGAGGAGAAATTCTTCATGATCCTGCATTCCTGGGCAACGTCGATCCACTTCTCGATGATTTAGCTTCGTTGCTGGGGCTTCAGCTGCAGGTCCCTCAGTATGGAGCTGACGACGCACTTGGTGACGGCGTTGAACTGGCTGATGGTGACCCGGATGGTGGGTGTGAGGTGCTCTCGTTCCCCTTCTTGTCCCGTCTCAACCAGATGCGGCCTAGGCAGTGATGTGGGACAACCTCCTTGAACCGCGTCCATGTACGTCAACTGTTCTGCCACTTTATCTGACGGGAAAGAGAGGAAATCCTGTTTTTCTTCTATTCCACCTTCCTGCACATCTCCCGGGCTGAAAGTGATGTTGCCATGGAAACCAGTGTCCAGCTCCTGTTCCGCCAGCTCCTGGTTCTGGAAGTGCTGCTGCAGGAGGTTCTCGGCTCTCTGCTCCGGATCGGAGCCAGGCATCGTCTGCCTCCGGTAACGCAGCTCCTTGTCGAGGCAGGTGTAGTTCGGGATGTCCTGGAAGTCTTCAGAATACTGGTCCAACCAAGCGTGCAAAACGGAGGTGACAGCACTCCGAATCAGCGCTCTGATTAGCGGTGCACTTTGACCTCCATCTTCCCCATCGCTTTGACATTCAACATTTCCGTACCTGTCCAGCAGCAGCTCCAGTAATAATATTAATATAATAATAATATATTTTATTGTCATTGCACATAGGTGCAACGAGATTTGGTATGCAGCCTCCATCCGATGTCATAACTTAAACAACTAATACAATTTAGATACCCAGAGAAACATGATTTATAAAAAGAACAGTAAAACAGTAAAACAGTCTAAAGTGCAAATGTGTCTGTGCCAGGTCGATGTGCGACGTGACCATCCGAGGGAGACAGTTCATGGGGGTGGGGGCACTCAGCAGGGCCGGTTCAGAGCAGCTATAGCTCTGGGGATGAAGCTGTTCCTGAGTCTGGAGGTGCGGGCGTAGAAGGCCTTGTGACGTCTGCCGGAAGGTAGGAGTTCGAACAGACTATTACAAGGGTGTGAGGAGTCTTTGTGGATGCTGACGGCCTTCCTGAGGCACCGTGTGTGGTAGATGCCCTCCAAGGTTGGTAGCTGTGTCCCAATAATCTTCTGCGCCTTGTGGACGACACGCTGAAGAGCTCTCCTCTCCGCCTCCGTGCAGCTGAGATACCACACAGAGATGCCATATGTACCTGCTCTGTTATAACAAACGCTGGGTATGTTGACAGAAAGATGCTGATATAACTGAAGTCGTTGTCTCCAAAATCAGTAAGGAGATTTTCTACCAGTTTTTCCAGGGTTCCAGTTTTAATAGTGCAGATTTTGTATATTTTATAACGGCTGAAGGTGTGACCTGGCAGTACTTGCATACCATCATTTACTTTACCTGACTTAACCCATGACTTGGGAAATTTTGTGAGTGGCTACAATGCTAAATGTGAAGCAGATATTGGATTTACTTCAGAAAATAAATGCACCTCTAAATTACGCGTCTGTTTCACTTATAAGTAAGTAAATAAGTACATTTTATTTATATAGCACGTTTAAATCAACTCGCGTTGAAACCAAAGTGCTTTACATAGAAGAAATAATTAAGTTTCCGTTCATCCATAGAAAAATTAAAAAAAGAAAATTGACACAACACATTATAGAATTCAACATGAACGTCCCCCCACAGCAGAATCAACATTTTCCACTGTGGGGAAAGGCATCAGGACGTTCCTCTGTGATCACCCCAGGTCGGGGCCTATTTGTGACCTCCGCAGCCAGTCCGATGTTTTCAGGCCCTCTTGCCGGAAAGATGGAACTCCGACTTATAAAAGTATTTTTGTTACAAAGAAACTGAATATAATATGAAAATACTCAGGCAAAAGGGTCAAGGAGTCTTGGAGTGATTCAGCGTGGAAACAAACTTGCCCACATCGACCAACATGTCCCATCTACACTAGGCTTGGTCCATATCCCTCTAAACCTGTCATGTACCTGTCTAACTGTTTCTTAAACGTTGGTATAGTCACACCCTCAATGACCTCCTCTGGCAGCTCGTTCCATACACCCAGCTCACATTCAAGTGATTAATGCTCTGGAAAGATGGACAGAATTTCGATGAAAGATAATTGCTGACTAATGAATTTCCCTCCATATTTGCTCTTGCAACTTCTTCCCATCCATGCTGTGCGTCTGTTGTGCTCTTCCAATCCAAAGTCAGAACTATTTTCCCCCGGGTGGAAATGTCCAACACGAGAGGGCATAGCTATAAGGTGAGAGGGGAAAGTTTAAAGGAGATGTGCGGGGCAACTTTCTTTACACAGAGAGTGGTGGGGTCCAGGAACACCCTGCCAGGAATGGTGGTCGAGGTTCCTTTGCTCCATAGATGCTGCCTCACACGCTGAGTTTCTCCAGCATTTTTGTCTACCGCAGATATGATAGTGGTGTTTTATGAGGCTTTTGGATAGGCGCATTGAAGTGGAGGGAATAGAGGGATGTGGATCATGCACAGGCAGATGAGATATGGGTCTCTATTCCATGGAGCGCAGGAGGAGGAGGGGTGATCTTATAGAGGTGTACAAAATCATGAGAGGAATAGATCGGGTAGATGCACAGAGTCTCTTGCCCAGAGTAGGGGAATCGAGGATCAGAGGACATAGGTTCAAGGTGAAGGAGAAAGGATATAATAGGAATCTGAGGGGTAACCTTTTCACACAAAGGGTGCTGGGTGTATAGAACAAGCTGCCAGAGGAGGTAGTTGAGGCTGGGACTATCCCATCATTTAAGAAACAGTTAGACAGGTACATGGATAGGACAGGTTTGGAGGGATATGGCTCAAGCGCAGGCAGGTGGGACCAGTTTAGCTAGGACATTGTTGGCCGGTGTGGGCAAGTTGGGCCAATAGGGCCTGTTTCCAAATTGTATCACTCCATGACTTTATTAGTCAATCTTGGCAAATTTATCGGCAAAGTGCGGGTGGCATGGTGGTGCAGTGGTGGAGTTACTGCCTTACATGGAAACATAGAAAATTAGGTGCAGGAGTAGGCCATTCGGCCCTTCGACCCAGCACCGCCATTTAATATGATCATGGCTGGTCATCCAGAATCAGTACCCCGTTCCTGCTTTCTCCCCATATCCCTTGATTCCTTTAGCCTAAGAGCTAAATCGAACTCTCTCTTGAATACATCTAGTGTACATCCAGTATGCTGAATACGTACAGCACCGGAGACCCGGGTTCAATCCTGACCACGGGTACTGTCTGTACGGAGCTTGTACGTTATCCCCGCGACCTGCGTGGGTTTTTTCCCGGGTGCACCGGTTTCCTCCCACTCTCCAAAGACGTGCAGTTAATTGGCTTCTGTAAATTGTAAATTGTCCCTGGGGTGTAGGATGGTGCTAATGTACGGGGATCGCTGGTCGGCACGGACTCGGTGGGCCGTGAACTCTACAGCTGTGGCATTGTGCCTCCCTAATAATGTGTGACCAAAAATTATTGCTTGAAACCAGCTTTTATTGGGTCTACAAATTGTGTTGTGCTTTACACTCTACGCTGAAGTACCAGGAAAAGTATTTCTTCCTTTCTTGGAACAGGAAATATCTTTGGATAATAGGCATGGGTTGTTTAATGGGGAGCCTATGCCAGGAAAAGGACCCTGAGAGAGGTCCAAGGCAAAAAAACAGTCGTCCAAAAAGCAGCCTATAATTTGGATGGGAAACTTTGTCTAAATTGTTAACATTTCTTCAAATGGTTTCATGAGACTTTAGACTTTTGGACTTTGGAGATACAGTGTGAAAACATGCCCTTCTTTGGAGTGTGGGAAGAAACCGCAACCCGGGGGAAAACCCCACGTGGTCAGATATGCCCAATGTATGATGAGCGTTTGACGGCACTGGGCCTGTACTCGTTGGTTTGGAAGGATGAGGGGGGGACCTCATTGAAACCTATCGAATAGTGAAAGGCCTGGGTAGAGTGGATGTGGGCAGGATGTTTCCACCGGTGGGAGAGTTTAGGATCTGAGGGCACAGCCTCAGAATAATAGGACGTACCTTTAGAAAGGAGAAGGACTTCCTTTAGTCAGAGCGTGGTGAATTTGTGGAATTCACTGCCACAGACAGCAGTGAAGGCAAAGTCATTGGGTCTTTTATAAAGCAGAGATAGACAGATTCTTGATTAGTACGGGTTATGGGGAAGAAGGCAGGAGAATGGGGCTAGGAGGGAGAGATAGATCAGCCACGATTGAACGGCGGAGTCGACTCGATGGGCCAAACCTCCTCATTCTGTTGCTATGACTTATGAACATATATAATACACACTAGCTCTCTGATCCGTTGATCTGGTTTGAATGGTACAAAAATAATGATCGGGAGACAAACACAAAAGGCTGGAGTAACTCAGTGGGTCTGGCAGCATCTCTGGAGAAAAGGAGTAGGTGACGTTTCGGATTTTATTGTCTGCCTTCAGTTTAAACCAGCGTCAGTAGTTCTTCCTTATTAATAATTGGGAAACTTAACCATGGCCCATTGATTTGCATGTTATTCTAGAACCTTATTCCAAGGACTGCAATCTTTAGGAGCAACAATAAAATCAAGATTTAAGAGGGAGATGCACATGGAAATAAACTCAAATGTAATTTATTTTACTATCTTCTGAGTCATTTTATTGAGCATGAAACATTAAAGCAATCTGAGGACATGCAGTATTTCATCAAGAGCCTGTAGCGATCAGGAAGGAAATAACTATTTCCTGCAAAGAAACCTCGATCTCAAATCACTGTTCACATTTGATTTGCATCTACAATTCTTATATTCGAAAAAGGACACCTCCGCTTTTTTACCAAAATGGCCGGCAGATTACAAGCCATGTGTCAAATAAAATCACCACACTTTAAACCACCAGTGGCAGAGGTGAAGATATAAACATTGTGAAGGATTCACACTTGCTTTTCCGTTAGGAAAACTAGCTACAAATGTTAGATGCCACAGACCTTTGTGGTGACTTGAGTTGAGTTGAGTTTAGAGACACAGCAGGGAAACAGGGGAGAAGGCAGGAGAATGGGGTTAGGAGGGAGAGGTGGATCAGCCACGATTGAATGGCGGAGTAGATTTGATGGGCCGAGTGGCCTAATACTGCTCCTAACACTTATGAACAGGTCGTTTGGCCCACCATGTCCGTGCCCACCAGCGATCCCCGTACACTAGCACTATCCTAGGGAAATTTTTTACCGAAGGCAAATAACATACAAACCTGTACTTCTTTGGAGTGTGGGAAGAAACCGGAGATCCCGGTGAAAACTCACGCAGGTCACGGGGAGAACGTACAAACTCCGTGCAGCCAGCACCTGTGGTCAGGATTGAACCAGGGTCCCTGGCGCTGTAAGGCAGCAACTCTACCACTGCGCCACCGTACTTCCAAAACGATGCATTTGGTGCATGCATTAAGCTGCATCTTTTATTTTGTGTAGACCTTAGTACTTTGATGACCTGGATTTCTTTTTCATAGAGAATCAATTGTTGCACCCTTCAACAATTTATAATTGCGGACTTTCAACTCAAGTTACGCTGACCACAACTATTTAATGTCGAGAATTTCCTGGCCATTTTGGCAAGTGTGTTGAATTGAGTACAAGGGGCAGGATAATCTAATTAATCTATCATATCTCTAATATGATAAAATATAAGTGTGAAAGACAAGAGCCAAGAGCACCAGCAAATGCACCAGCTGCAAACAATGACATTCTTATGTGGTACGGCTTTAAACAACCCTTAAAGCAATAAATATACTATTATACACACACACACACATATATAATAATAATAATAATAATAATAATAATAAATTTTATTTTCGGGCGCCTTTCAAAGTCTCAAGGACACCTTACAGAAATTAACAGAAGAGAAAAAAACATATAGTCGGAGTAAAATAATTAATAAGGACATCACCAATACACAAATTAAAGACAGAAATCGCTCCAAAGACAAAAAATCAAAAAACACAATGTGAAGAGAGAGCAGCGGCAGCTAAAGCGCGCCAGCGTCCACTCTCCCTTCCGACAGCCATCTTGGACACAGACTAACATATTAACTTACACACAAAAAAATCATCCCCCCACAGTGGATACCACTGTGGGGGAAGGCACAATGTCCAGTCCCCATCCCCAGTTCACCCAAAGTCAGGCCTATTGAGGCCACCGCTATTGCCTCTACGGAGGCCCGATGTTCCTGGCCGTTCTGGCCGGGTGGTGTTGCCCCGGCGTCGGGAGAGTCCTCACAGCGGCTGGGCCACCTGGAACGGCCGCTTCCTAGCTGGGGACCGCGGCTTCCGAAGCCGACAAGGCCGCGCCGGGTTGGAGCTCCCAGGCTCCCGATGTTAGAGTCGGCGCCGCCCGCTCCGCTCCGCAGACCCGCAGCCCGGAGGTGTTGATCTCGGCGGTCACAGCTCACCGGAGCTCCAGCGCGTCGATCCAGCGCGGCGACCCAGGCAAGGCATCGCCCGCTCCGCTCCGCGATAGCGCTCCAGCGCTGTGCCGCCAACGAAGCCGAGGTGCTGGGCGGTCCCCGCCAGGAAACGGCGCTCCACGCCCGCTGGTAGGCCACGAGGACGGGTCGACGGGGCAGCCCGGAGAAAAAGCTGCCTCACCGACCAGGTAGGGACCTAGAAGTATAATTACCCCCTACCCCCCACATTAAGAAGTCCATTTCTCCAACAGACGAAGAACAAGACTTACTAAAAACTTTTTAAAAAAAAGAATTAAACGGACGGCTGCTGGTTAGCAGCCGTTCCCCAAGATGGCTCCTCCTCCACGAATATATATATATATATATATATTGGGAGGTCATGTTGCAGTTGGTTAAGATGTTGGTGAGGCCACATTTAGAATATTGTGTTCAGTTCTTGGCACCATGTTATAGGAAAGATATTGCCAAGCTGGAAAGGGTACAGAGAAGATTTATGAGGATGTTGTCAGGACCAGAGGGTGTGAGCTATAGGGAGAGGTTGAGTAGGCTGGGATTCTAATCTTTGGAGTGCAGGAGGATGAGGGGTGACCTTATGGAGGTGTATAAAATCATGAGAGGAATAGATCGGGTAGATGCACAGAGTCTCTTACCCAGAGTAGTTGAATCGAGGACCAGGGGACGTAGGTTTAAGGTGAAGGGGAAAAGATTTAACAGGAATGTGATGGGTAACTTTTTCACACAACGGGTGGTGTATGTATGGGACAAGCTGCCAGAGGAGGTCGTTGAGGCTGGGACTATCCCAACATTTAAGAAGCAGTCAGACAGATCCATGGATAGGACAGGTTTGGAGTGATATGGACCATATGCGGGCAGGTGGGACCAGTATATCTGGGACACGTTGGCCGGTGTGGGCAAGTTGGGCCTGTTTTGACGCTTTATTACTCTAAGAGTGGACAGAAGAGTCTTGACCCTTAACGTCACCTATTCCTTCGCTCCATAGATGCTGCCTCACCCGCTAAGTTTCTACAGCATTTTTGTCTACCTGCAATAATTAACAATCAGTAATAAACCGAAGTCTGTACCGTAACCAAAGCAAAGATCTTGGTCACGGAGATAGGGGTTAGTGTTATGCAGAGTTCAGGGGCCTGAGTCATAAAGAAGAAGGAGAATATTACCATCTGTGATCCAGGGAAGGAGGTCATCGTTGTATTCATTCAGTTTTTATTCTCTTTAATAAATCACAGAGGCCCATGTTAAAATAACAAGAGTAAACAGAATTCATTCCCACCGTCTTTGTTTAACACCAGCTTCCAAGGTAGGCTTCTCCGCTGAAATATCTTTAGGTAAAGATACTCATTAAGAGACCACACCTGGAGTATTGTGTGCAGTTTTGGTCCCCTAATTTGAGGAAGGACATTCTTGCTATTGAGGGAGTGCAGCGTAGGTTCACGAGGTTAATTCCCGGGATGGCGGGACTGTCATATGCTGAGAGAATGGAGTGGCTGGGCTTGTATACTCTGGAATATACAAGCATGAGAGGGGATCTTATTGAAACAAATAAGATTGTTAAGGGTGTGGACACGCTTGAGGCAGGAAACATGTTCCTGATGTTGGGGGAATCCAGAACCAGGGGCCACAGTTTAAGAATAAGGGGTAAGCCATTTAGAACGGAGACGAGGAAACACTTTTTCACACAGAGAGTTGTGAGTCTGTGGAATTCTCTGCCTCAGAGGGCGGTGGAGGCCGGTTCTCTGGATACTTTCAAGAGAGAGCTAGATAGGGCTCTTAAAGATAGCAGTGTCAGGGGATATGGGGAGAAGGCAGGAATGGGGTACATGGCCGTCCGAAGGGGGGGGGTGCATTGGATGTAACCACACTCCCCTTTTTTCCCCCAGAGTAAGAAAAAATAAAAAATAAAAAAATTGGAAAAAAAAAAAAAAATCGGGACTAGAAAATCTGCGTTTCCACTTTGGAAATGGCCAGTTCTCCGTTCTCCCGTCGCCGGGTGGGAGTGGCTGAATCTGAACCCAGCGGCTGTAACCCCAACACCAGACGCTGCTGCAGCAGGGCCCGCTCCCCCCGCCTCTCCCCGCCGCCGGGACCCAAGCCATTTCCCGCCCACACCACCCCCGCTGACCCCCACTGGGCCCATGCCACCCTCGTTGGGCCCACGCCACCACTGCTGGGCCTACGCCACCCCGGCTGGGCCCACGCCACCCCCGCTGACCCCCACTGGGCCTACGCCACCCCCGCTTACCCCCGCTGGGCCCACGCCACCCCCACTGACCCCCCGCTGGGCCCACGCCACCCCCACTGACTCCTGCTGGGCCCACGCCACCCCCACTGGGAGGAGATTGATAGATTCTTGATTGATACGGGTGTCGGAGGTAATGGGGAGAAGGCAGGAGAATGGGTTTGAGAGGGAAAGATCTCCCAACTTCTATACTCAATACTCTGACTGATGAAGGCCAAAGTGCCAAAATACTTTTTGACCACCTGATATACCTGCGACACGACCTTCAAGGAACCATGCAACCATCAACCATTCCTCTGCCCACCTGGCTAATTGATCCAGATCCTGCTGCAATCTTTCACAACCATCTTCACTATCTGCAAAACCACTCACTTCTGTATCATCAGCAAACTTGCTAATCTTGCCCTGTTCTGTGACGTTTCACAGAGTGCTGGAGTAACTCAGCGGGTCAGGCTGAGTATAGAAGTTGGGAGGTCATGTTGCAGTTGCATAAGAAGTTGGTGCCTTCTCCCCATTACCTCTGACACCCGTATCAATCAAGAATCTATCATCGCCTCCTGAAAAATGTCCATTGACTTGACCTCCACAGCTGTCTGTGGCAATGAATTCCACAGTTCACCACCCTCTGACTTAAGAAATTCCTGCTCATCTCCTTCTCAAAGGAATGTCTTTTAATTCTGAGGCTGTGGCCACTGGTCCTAGACTCTCCCACTAGTGGAAACATCCTCTCCAAATCCACTCCATCCAGGTTTTTACCAGGCTGGGACAGACGGCAACAGCTTCACACCGTGTCCTAAAGCTTGTGTCCTGTCCTGCATCACCCAAGGCAGCAGAGACGTTATAGGAGAGGGCAAGCACCGTAACAAAGTAGCTCACGATGGTTTGGGTCGCATTCAGGAATGTCTATGCATGTCACATCATGAATATTACTGAAGAACGGTCTTGACCCGAAATATAATCTATACCTTTTCTCCAGAGATGCTGCCTGACCCACTGAGTTACTCCAGCACTCTGTGACATATCACCTATCCATGAATACAAAGTGCTGGAGGAACTCAACGGGGCAGGCAGCCTCTGTGGAGGGAACGGACAGGTTCATAAATTCTTAAGTTGTCGGAGCAGAATTAGGCCATTCGGTCCATCAAGTCTACTCTGCCCAAAATGCAGATTCCATCCATGAACTTCATAGAAACATACTAAAATAGATGCAGGAACAGGCCATTCGGCCCATAATGTCTATTCTGCCCAAAATGCGGATTTCATCCATGAAATTCAAGGAAACATACAAAAATAGATGCAGGAACAGGCCATTCGGCCCATCAAGTCTATTCTGCCCAAAATGCAGATTTCATCCATGAACTTCATAGACAATAGACAATAGGTGCAGGAGTAGGCCATATAAAACATAGAAACATATAAAAATAGAAGCAGGAACAGGCCATTCGGCCCTTTAAGCCAGCACTGCCATTCAATATGATCATGGTTGGTCATCCAAAATCAGTTCCTGCTTTCTCCCCATATCCCTCGATTCTGTTACATGAACATGACACGGCTGTGATATGATTTGATGCTTCTTTCTCACCACGCAAGTGGTAGATAAGCATCATCGGCTCCATGTACTCTTGCTTGCCTGTGTTGCAACCCCGAACCTCTGTTTAAACCTGACCTCGAGCAAGGATGCACTCACGGCCTTGGGCCAATCTCCAACTCTCTGATCGACCGAAGGAAATACGTCCTTTGGAACGTCGTTATCTTTCAAAACTGGAGATGCAACGCGACCAATAATCTCTCCGATCTCTGGAGAGTTGGTGCAGTTATGCAAGATCTTGCTGCTTGAGTTGTAAAAACATCTGTACTATTTTATAACCTTCGAGAAGGCACTCCATTCCCAAGATGAGAGTGTATCAATGGAATTAATCTAATCAAACATTAATTGCTTAAACTAGTGTTTTGAGGCTCGTTAATCTTTGAGCCTGACCTTGGCTTTTGATTTAATTCAAGGCTATTGATTTTGGTTGTAAAGACCGATTCATAGTTCTGAAAAGTCATCACAATTTTCCAAGCCAGAGTTATTAAATGTAGATTTAGAATATTATTATAATCTAAACAAATGTTTACACTATTAATTAGAAAAAAAAAAAAAGAAGCTGTATCATAGTCATAGAGTGATAGATGATACACCGTGGAAACAGACCCTTCGGCCCAACTTGCCCACACCGGCCAACACGTCCCTGCTACATTAGTCCCACCTGCCTGCGCTTGGTCCATATCCCTCCAACCTTGTCCTTTCCTCTTTCCGAACACCTTTTGCATTTAAAGAACTTTACTGAATGAAGATCAGTAGACAGATAACGATTATCGCAAACTAATTATGAGCATAATGGGACATCTTGGTTGGCATGGGCAAGTCGGGCCGAAGGGCCTTTTTCCACGCTATATGATTCTATAAAGGTATATACCTGATAGAACTATGATTATCTACATCAGTATATTGAGGCTTCTACATGATGGCAACTGCAGCTCTGAGCCCGAGCCCCTCACTGTGGAAACGGGGGTCAAACAGGGATGCATCATTGCACCCACCCTGTTTGTCGTCTTCATTGCTGCCATACTTCACCTCATTGGTGAAGAGCTGCCACAGGGGATCCCAATTCTCTACAGAACTGACGGTGGGCGCTTCAACCTTAATAGGTTGAAGGCCAAGTGTAAAGTCAGTAGCACCGCCATTATGGAGCTTCAGTACGCGTACGACTGCAGAAGACCTCCAGGGCATCCTGAATGCCTTTGCCAGGGCTTATAGAGCCATGGGCCTGCCTTAAACATCAAGAAGACCAAGGTCCTACATCAACCAGCTGTCTACCCAGCCCACTATAAAAGTGGACGACACCACTCTTGAAAGCGTTGACCACTTCCCCTACCTTGGCAGCATTCTTTCCTCAAAAGCTGACATTGACTCTGAGGTCAACCATCGCCTGAGTTGTGCCAGTGGAGCCTACGCCAGACTCAGGAAAAGAGTCTTTGAAGACAGAGACCGAAAGGCACAAACAAAATTGCTGGCCTACAGAGCCGTTGTCCTCCCTACCCTGTTGTATGGAGCTGAGCCATCGACCTCCTGCAGCAGGCACCTGAGAGCCCTGGAACAATACCATCAGAGATCCTTACGAAGGATTCTGAGGATCAGCTGGGAGGACAAATGCACCGACATCTTTTTGGAGGAAGCCAACATGACCAGCATCACCACCACAATAATGCAGCACCAACTTCGATGGACTGGCCATGTCATTCGCATGTCCAACACACGTCTCCCTAAACAGATCCTGTACTCTCAATTGAAGGAAGGTTGGCGAGCCCCCGTCGGGCCAAAGAAACGCTTCAAGGACAACATCAAGAACAGTCTGAAGAAATTCCACATCACATCGAGCAACTGGACAGGCGCTCCTGGAGGAAATCCGTGCAGGAAGGAGCTGCACGTCACGTAATGGAACTACGCCGTGTCGCAGAGACAAAGCGACATCACCGTAAGGAGAGAGAGAGAGAAGAAGGGGGCTCGACCACTACCAACCACCGCCAGTCTCCACTGCCCACGTTGCACCAAGGTGTGTGGATCGCGGATCGGCCTCTACAGACAACTGCAGACTACTCCACAAGTAGACGACCCTATGGAGAGGGGAGGTCATTCATACTCGTTTCGAGTGACCGTTGATGATGATATAAAAAGATGAGAGGCACAGATAGGGTAGACAGTCAAAACCTTTTTCCAGGGAGGAAATGTCAAAAGCAAGAGGGCATAGCTTTAAGGTGAGTGGGGCAAAATTGAAAGGAGTTTTTGGCTATGGAGTAGGGTAGAGGGTGGGGTCAAGGCTCACATTGTAAGCGCTCACATTGCTGTCATGTTTCCACCAATCTTTTCACCACCACGCACAAGAAGCACAAGAAGCGCAAGACACCATTGTATGCAGATGCCGAGATGTGTGTTCAGCTCTGGCTGAACAACCTCTAATCTTGTGTGTGGACTCAATAAGAAGGGTGGAGGGTTAGAAGTGAACCGGACAGTACCCAAGCTTACGGAAGGACTGATGGAGTGCATTTGCCGGTGTTTGTACCTTCAGCTCAGTTCTGTTGAAGTAAGTCGAAACAATGACCAGGATGGGACAAATCTTTGATTATGTCGGCAGCTATTCCAAGGCAGCTTGAAGTTTTAGTTTTTAGTTTTTAGAGATACAGCGCGGAAACAGGCCCTTTCGGCCCTCCGGGTCTGCACCGACCAGCGATCCGCGCACAATAACACTATCCTACACCCACTACGGACAATGTTTACATTTACCAAGCCAATTAACCTACAAACCTGCACGTGTTTGGAGTGTGGGAGGAAACCGAAGATCTCGGAGAAAACCCACGCAGGTCATGGGAAGAACGTACAAACTCCGTACGGACAGCACCCGTAGTCGGGATCGAACCTGGGTCTCCAGCGCTGTAAGGCAGCAACTCTACCGCTGCGCCACCGTGCCGCCCTGTAAATGTATGTGTAGATGGAGTCAGTGGTGGGGTCTGGACTATGTGATGGACTGGGCTACATCAAGTCAAGTCAAGAGAGTTTATTGTCATGTGTCCCAGTTAGGACAATGAAATTCTTGCTTTGCTTCAGCACAACAGGATAGGCATGAATACAGAACATATTCATGCCTACTATATTCTGTTGTGCTGAAGCAAAGCAAGAATTTCATTGTTTCATCTACAACTCACCACAATTTCTTATGATCTTGGGCAGAGCTGTTCTCAAACCCAGCTGTGATGCTACCTGCCAGAATGCCTTCTATGGTGTAGAAATAAGGAATCGCAGATTTTGGTTTACAGAAAAGGGCTCAAAGTGCTGGAGTAATTCAGCAGGTCAGGCAGCATTTCTGGAGAAATGCTTCTGAAGAAGGGTCCCGACACGAAACGTCACCTGTCCATGTTCTCCAGAGATGCTGCCTAAACAGCTGGATTACTCCGACACTTTATGTCCTTTGACCTCAACAGGTCACGGTGGCGCAGCGGGAGAGCCGCTGCCTTACACCGAATGCAGCACCGCAGACCCGGGTTCGATCCCGAACACAGGTCCTGTCTGTACGGAGTTTGTACGTTCTCCCCGTGACCTGTGCGGGTTTTCTCCCAGATCTTCGGTTTCCTCCCACATTCCAGGTTTGTAGGTTAATTGGCTTGGGAAATGTAAAAAATGTCCCTAGTGGGTGTAGGATAGTGTTAATGTGCGGGGGTCGCTGGACGGCGCGGACCCGGTGGGCCGAAGGGCCAGTTTCCGCGCTGTATCTCTAAACTAAAAAGAATAGACACAAAATGCTGGAGTAGCTCAGTGGGACAGGCAGCATCTCTGGAGAGAAGGAATCCAGAGATGCTGCCTGTCCCGCTGAGTTACTGAGTTATCCGGAAGTGGCGGCGCTGCCTAAGCCGCTGCAACTCGCCCGCAGTCCGTTTGTCATTTTTCTTTTTGTCTTTTTTTTTGTCTTGTTAGGGGTATAGAAACATAGAAACATAGAAAATAGGTGCAGGAGTAGGCCATTCGGCCCTTCGAGCCTGCACCGCCATTCAATATGATCATGGCTGATCATCCAACTCAGTATCCTGTACCTGCCTTCTCTCCATACCCCCTGATCCCTTTAGCCACAAGGGCCACATCTAACTCCCTCTTAAATATAGCCAATGAACTGGCCTCAACTACCTTCTGTGGCAGAGAATTCCAGAGATTTACCACTCTCTGTGTGAAAAATGTTTTCCTCATCTCGGTCCTAAAAGATTTCCCCCTTATCCTTAAACTGTGACCCCTTGTTCTGGACTTCCCCAACATCGGGAACAATCTTCCTGCATCTAGCCTGTCCAACCCCTTAAGAATTTTGTAATTTGGTTTATTTTTAGTTGTGTATATGTGTGGGGGTGGGGGAAACTTTTTAAATCTCTTCCTTGAACGGGGACGCGACCTTTTCCTTGTCATGTCTCCGTTTCACTGGGACCTAACATCGAGGAGCTGGCGGCCTCCAACTGGAATCAATCTGATAGCTCCAGTCGCAGAGCCTGTAGACTTGCCATCACGGAGCTGGCTGACTTCGGAGGCTGTGGTGGCGCTGTGGCTGCGACCCGACGTCGGAGCTTTGGAGGCTTCGGCCACAGGCCCTGTGGACGTTAACATTGGGAGCTCGCAGGTCCCTGGTGGGAGACCGATTTTCGGGAGCTCCCGCAACGGCAACTTCACCCGCCCCGAATCGGTTTGAATCGGCCCGTCGAAGGGCTTTTCATCGCCCGGAGCGGCTTAATCGGACGCGGGACTTACCATCGCCCGCCGGGGGCTTTAACATCAAGAGCCTCGATCACCTCGACGCAGCAGTTTGACTGCCTGACCGCGGGAGAAGAACAGGGAAGAGATAAGACTTTTGCCTTCCATCACAGTGAGGAGGTGTTTGGAGATTCACTCTGATGGATGTTTGTGTGAATCTGTGTTAATTGTATGTTTTGTTTTGTTTTGCTGTTATGACTGCAGGGAACGAAATTTCATTCAAACTTTTGTTTGTTTGAATGACAATAAAAAGGCATTTTACTTCGGAGTCACGTGAGTGACTACGTGAAGACCCCGCCAGCACGCATGCGCGCCATATCGTCTCTCGCATTGCGCAAACGACAGGCTGTTGGAGCTCTGCTTCCAACAGCTCGGACCTGAAGGTAAGTTTTTAACTTTTTCGGGTCTCTTTTTTACTGCAGGAAGCGTTCAGAGCTCGTGCTGGAGGTCCGAGGTCGGAACCCCAGCGCCACCCGGCTCCCTTCTACAGGGACCGCCGGGGGGAATCCCGGCTGCGAATCGCGGGGATATCCGAAGCCGACCACAGAATCGCGGGGAAGCCCTTTATCAGGGACCGAGAGGGAAACCCCGTTTACTAAGCCACGCCGGCTCGGGGGAAGCCCAAAACCGAGGCAGCATTCAAAGGGGAAATCCCGGCTCCCGACACCGCAAGGATCCCTGCTACAAGGTTCCATAGATGCTGCTGCACCCGCTGAGTTTCGCCAGCATTTTACGTCCCAACTTCAAGGGCCGTGGGGAATGCCGACCACAGGAAGAAGCCTGGCTGCGGGGACCACGGAACCTCAGAAGACTGCAGGTAACCTGCCTTCCGGGACCGGGGGAAGACCGCGGGTAACCCGGTCTCTGAAACCGCGGGAAGACCGCTGGTAACCCGAAATAGGAGGACACGGGAAGACCGCAGGAACCCGACTTTGGAAGCCACGGGAAAACCACAGGTAACCCGACTTCAGAGACCACGGGAAACCACGGATAATCCGACTTCAGAGACCACGGGAAAACCACGGGTAACCCAGTTTCAGGGACCGTGCGAAGACCACGAATAACCCAGCTTCAGGGATCGTGGGAAGACTGGGGATAACCCAGCCTCGTGGACCATGGGAAAACCGCTGGATAACCGAGGAGGGTAAGAGCTAAAACAGGAGACTGAAAGGCCTAGACTGAAGTCAGGCCAGGAGGGTCCCCTCCGACATGGGTTCGTCCTCGGACGTTTTACCCATCCTAATTGGCCAGGGAGGGCCATATCAGCGCAGGTCTCCTTGAGAGCCTGTGGCAGCACCCTTTTCAGGGCTGCCTACAAAACTCCCTTCTGCGAAGGTGAGTGCGAGGAGTCAGTTGGCAACTGACTCTGAACTCGGAAGCATGTCCGAGGAACAGGTGCCGGCTGGGAGTTACCATGCACCTGGAAAGACATAGGTCCACATACACCAGCAGCCCTACGCTCCCATCAAGGATGGAAATTGAACCCGCATCGGGGGCCTTTTGGGCTTACCATAAAACCACCGGTAGCCATGATGGTAGGTGGGTCTGGTTCTTTCCGAAACGTGGGGTTGTGGACCATTTACAAGAAGGTTGGAAGAGATAGTTTATACTGCACAGTACAAGCGAGATAGTCTAGGAATCTGGCTGGAGTTGCCTCTTTAGGCAGGCTCGCTATTATGACAAATGAGGCCTGTTTATTATCAACAAGCCCAACTCGCATGTGCAGTATGGACATTGAAATTTCATGACTATTAATTCCCATGGGGTCAGCTTCATTCACAGGGCACTGGAAATATCTGAAATTTAACTGGATGGGGCAATGATACAGTTAAAACATTGCAAAATAGGCTAACCAGTTCCCAGGTTATTTACTAAATGAGTGCTTCGGCTGCTCAGAGTTTAAAAATATTGTTAAGAACTATCTGGATGAGATTAAACGCTGTATTTTGCTACGTTAGCTGTATCAGCCACAAAACCCATTTGAGAAATTGGGTTCTCATCTGTCCAGATAAATTTAAGTTGATACCAACTGAACTTATTGATGATTGGGATCACCTTTAACTCTATTTAATCGTCTGGGACTCCGCCCTGAGGTAAGGGATTGAAATTAATTGAAGCCCGTAACAAAACTGATCAAGCAACCTTCTGTTCATCAAGTATAATTGGCTTACAGCTGTGCTATTTAGGCCTTTGCACAATCAGAACTATACAGCATGCAAAAGAAGTAAGCACTCAAGTACCATGTGGTCATTGTTACCAGCTCTATGCTATTCCACTAAATCAGTAAATCTTCAGTTAAATTACAAACTGATGCTATTGTTCAGGATGAGAAATTGCTCATGCCATCTAGTTACAGATGTGGATGGGAGAGTTACCAATTCCTCAGTTACATGGTATCAACTACCTATAGACACTGGGTGCATTCTGTGGATTAAAGGTTTATGCGAATATGCCTAATCTGCATGCTCTAGTCCAAGTTGATACACTTCGGTGGTGGAAAATGTCTGTTTACATGGGTGCAAACAAGTCAAAATATCCGGTGATAGTTTACCCAAACCTCATTACGGTACACAATATGGGTGTTGGATCACAAAGTATTAAAATACATTTTGAACATTAAAGACCAAGAAGCTTGCATCCAGGCTCAATCACCAGTGGAAAATATGTGGCATATCGGTAGCGTTGGTTACATTCTAGCTACACTAAGGAGGAATGTTCTTTTATGTCTTCCTCCATTTCTGCCTCATCAGACGGGTTTGTAAAATTCAGCAAGTTCCCGCCTCAGGAATTTTTATAGTGCCTGCCGGGCTTAGCCAGCCATGGTTCCCACTGATGTGGGGAATGATAGAACCATATATGGTTATTCTAGACACAAGTATTGGTCTAGCCGTGACGCGGGAAACCGTCCTCAACATGATATAATCAATTCTTTGACTTACAGAGACTGAGAAGTCCGTTCCTGCGGCTGGGGTTGTTAAACCAACCATGAACGTGCTCGCTGCAGATCGCAGGGATAGCACCAAAAAATATCAATATTTCCTCATAAGGAGATGGGAGGTATTATAATTATATTACATATTCGGCACGGATGACTGACGTAGTTCAGGCTCATATGAGGGCTTGACAAATCATGATGTCTAAAGTGCCATCTACCATACCTAAGTGCTTCATCATACTGGCTGAGAGGAGTAGAATCCACTCTGGGGGGGGTCACCCTCTGAGCTCTAGATTATGAAGGAAATCTGCAACTCGAAAACTCCCAGGCCTAGGGACGCAGAGATATGGGGTGTTAACGTTGTGCTACGTCGCTTCGCTGAAGGGCTCCAGCTACATCCCTGTCCTTGGGCTAACTCACTTATAAGTGGTTATGCTCATAGCCCTGCATGCAGCACTACGGGTCCAGTCATTACATAAACGTTGACTGGATAGGATGATTATATCTGCAGGCTAAATAACACTTATGTTATGACTTAGTCAAGCAGTATAGACCAGGGGCACCAGATCTCAAACTAGATGTTCACATATCCCATGAACCTTCGATTGTGTATGGTCACACATCTACACCAGAATGTTAGATCACTAGAGCCTAGAGACTCTGAACTAGCAATATTGTTAGTTACATCTAGCATCAAAAGAATTTATCACTTCAGACCATCTTCAGGTGGTTATGGGTCTGGCTTATACAGGAGTAAATACTGACATTTCAAATCACTCCACCAAGGCTGTAACAACCTCAGCAGCAGGGTTATGGAAGTTAGCGGGACCACATCCTAGCGGTTGCAGGATGGTCAATCTAGCAATTTTCTACACATTTAGTACTAACCCATTACCAGATGGGGGGTTATTTACGAACTCTATGTTAAGTTCTGTTCATAGTTCCTCCCGGGGGAGGGAGGTTACTATTGTCATTATTCATGTCTGAATACGATAACATACTTCCTCCCCTGGTCAACTAAGGCAGTGAGTGAAGCATGGACTCGTTCCACGGCATGAAATCACAGATCTATAAAATCTTCACGTAGTCACTCACGTGACTCCGAAGTAAAATAGTAAGATTAAACGAGAACTTACCAGTTTGAAGTTTGATCTTTATTTTATGAGGAGTTACGATGAGGGATTACGTGCCCTCCACTCCCGCCCTCTATCATAAAGGTCAACTGGTATTTTAGTTCTTCTTATCTTACTATGTTTATTTCATCTACTGTTGTCTGTGATTTCACACCGCTGCTTTGAAGAATATCGCGCATGCTTGCTGGTGGGGTCTTCACGTAATCCCTCATCGTAACTCCTCATAAAATAAAGATCAAACTTCAAACTGGTAAATTCTCGTTTAATCTTACTATTCTATTCTATTCTATTCTACTCCAGCATTTTGTGTCGATGCCAGCTTTGAGAGTTACAAAGCAACATCATAGCAACTTAGCAAGCAGCTATAACATCCCAACGGCAGGAGATGGTCATTATGCCACTCAGTATTATTACACTTGAATCATTTAATTGTGCCTGAAAATGAGTTTAATGCACGAAAGACATAGAGCACTCTGTCTGTGTAGTAATTATATCCGTTACAAAATGCATCATGTTCACGACAAAACCAAACTTTTGAAGTGCCGTTGTCTGTGCACGAAAATCAATTTTATAAATGCATCCCTGACTTTAATTGTACTTTAATTTAGTTTTAGTTTAGTTTGGAGATGCAGCGCAGAAACAGGCCCTTCGACCCACCGAGTCCGCGCAAACCAGAGATCCCCACACGTTAGGGCGGCACGGTGGCGCAGCAGTAGAGTTGCTGCCGAATGGGCCTGTCCCACTTGGCGACATTTTTAGGCAACTGTCATAGTCATTGCAGGTCACTGAAAAACCGGCAACAACCTACGTCATCCTGGCGACAACCTACGACAGCACCTACGTCAGGAGAAGTCAAGCTACGCTCATTGGCGTCAAACCCACTGACGCCAAATAACGTTCAACATGTTGGAAATTTAGCGGCGACCAGAAAGCCGCTACGACTTTTTGCGCGACTGAGGAGACGACTCCCGGCGACCACCGGCGAACATGTGGCGACAAACTAGGCGCCTGTAGTTGCCTAAAAAATCACCTAAGTGGGACAGGCCCATTACAGCACCAGCGATCCGGGTTCGATCCCGAATATGAGTGCTGTCTGTACGGAGTTTGTATGATCTCCCCCGTGCCCGCGTGGGTTTTCTCCGGGATCTCTCCCACACTTTAAAGATGTACCTACAACTTTGTAGGTTAATTGGCCTGGTATAAATGTAAATTGTCCCTAGTGTGTATGGGATAGTGTTAATGTGCGGGAATCGCTGGTCGGTGCGGACGCGGTGGGCCGAAGGGCCTGTTTCTGCGATGTATCTCTATACTAAACTAAACTAAATTAACACTATTCTACACACACTAGGGCCAATTTTACAATTTACATTCAGACTTTGGAGTGCGGGTGGAAAACGGAGTCCCCGGCTAAAACCCACGCAGTTCACGGGGAGAACGTACAGACTCGGTACAGACTACACCCATACTCAGGATGGAAGCTGGGTCTCTAGCGCTGTAAGGCACCGTGCCACACCTTATGAAGTTTTTTCACAAAAGGATTAATAAAAGATGAATAAAATCTCACTTCTGTTTGATTAATGTTGATTACTGGAACACAGGCTCTACACTGGTCAGGCCGCATTTGGAATATTGTGAGCAGTTTTGGGCCCATATCTGAGGAAGGATGTGCTGGCTCTGGAGAGGGTCCAGAGGAGATTTGCAAGAATGATCCCAGGGATGATTGGGTTAACGTATGATGAGGGTTTGTTGGCACTGGGCCTGTACTCGCTGGAGTTTAGAAGGATGAAAGGCTTACCGAATAGTGAAAGGCTTGGATAGAGTGGATGTGGAGAGGATGCTTCCACTAGTGGGAGAGTCTATGACCAGAGGAAATAGCCTCAGAACAAAAGGACGTTCCTTTAGAAAGGAGATGCGGAGGAATTTCTTTAGTCAGAGGGCTGTGAATCTGTGGAACTCATTGCCACAGGAGGATGTGGAGGCCAAGTCAATGGATATTTGTAAAGAGGAGATTCTTGATTATTACGGGTGTCAGGGGAGAAGGCTGGAGAATGGGGTTAGGAGGGAAAGATAGATCAGCCATGATTGAATGGCGGAGTAGACTTGATGGGCCGAATGCCTAATTCTGCTCACGTAACTTAGGAACTTCTAGGGAGCATTGTGAATCGGGAATGCCGATCCCGATGCCTTATTGTCCGATAAGCCTCCCACTGTCCGGCTTTATGCCAGAACACTTGCCCACAAAATTGATCCCACTGATTCTAATAAATTTTCAGTTACGCATTTTTTTAAACTCATGAGTCTTATAAATAAAGAAATCACTTCTGAATTGGGATAAAAAACCAATACTATGCTTGCTATAAGGGAAGTAGCTCCATAAATGTTTTTGGATTTAGACTTTACACTTTAGAGATATAGCATGGAAACAGGCCCTTCGGCCCACCATGTCCACGCTGACCAACGATCCACCAATACACACTAGTTCTACCCTGCACACGGGAGACAATTTGCAGAAGCCAATTAAGCTACAAACCTGCACATCTGTGGAGAGTGGGAGGAAACCTGAGCACCCGAAGAAAGCTCACGGGGAGAACGTACAAACTCCGTACAGACAGCACCTGTAGTCAGGAATGAACCCGGGTCTCTGGCGCTGTGAAGCAGTGACTCTACCGCTGCGCCACCGTGCCACCCCTAAATATTGGTATAAATATGCCTATGATCTGTGTGTAAAAGTAGGATTTTAAATACAATCTGAAAAGATGATAATGTCCGATAAGGCAGAAATTTAAATGTTCTTTTAGATCAAAATTACATGAAAAATAAGCATACGTCAATAATATGAAATTTATGACATTTCTGAATTGAGCATGATAATAAAATTGGTAACATTCCTGACCTGATAGACTTGATTCCACTCAGAATCAAGAGAGTTTAGTTTAGTTTAGTTTAGCCTAGTTTGGTTTTGTTTAGAGTCCCTAGTGTGTGTTGGATAGTATTAGTGTGCGGTGATCGCTAGTCGGCACGGACACGGTGGGCCGAAGGGCCTGTTTCCGCTCTGTATGTCTAATTTAAACTAAACTAAACTAAACCCTCAGAGATTTTTTTTGCCTTTTGAGATACAGCGTGGAAACAGGCTTGTCGGCCCATCGAGTCTGCGCCGACCAGTGATCACTCATACGCTCATTCTATCCACCACACTAGGGGCAATCAACAGAAGCCAATTAACCTGTACATCTTTGGAGTGTGGGAGGAAATCGGAGCTCCCGGAGAAAGCCTTCACAGTCACGGGGAGAACGTACCAACTCCATACAGACAGCACCCATAGTCAGGATCGAACCCGGGTCTCTGGCGGTGCAAGGCAACAACTCTATCGCTGCGCCACCGTGCCGCCCTGTGGTCCGTTAAATTGCGCTGTGTGCTGGAAACAGAGTCATGAAATTCTGACTTGCAGCAGCTTAACAGGCCTGTAAATACACCGCTCATAGATAACATAACAAGCAAAGAACGATATTAGTGCAAAAGGCCGGAGGTGCTTAGTACAACCAAGATAGTTCGTAGTTCATAGATTAGTTAGAGTCTGTAGTTTAGTTTAGTTTAATTTAGAGATACAGCACGGAAACAGGCCATTTGGTCCAGCGATCCCCAAGCAGGAACGGGGTACTGATTGTGGATGATCAGCCATGATCACATTGAATGGCGGTGCTGGCTCGAAGGGCCGAATGACCTACTCCTCCACCTATTGTCTATTAACACTATCTTCTCCGTGGATTGTCACCTTGTCGTGGTGGAGAAGCTTGTGTGGACCTGAGATCCTGAGAGCGATGCCGTCTGGAGCTATGCTGCTGGTAGGGCCACCCATGGCGGTAAGGTCGAGGGGGGAGGTCTCTGACAAAGAGCAATCCAACCAAGACCTCAATGGTGGAACAGGCGGAGGACGATGGCTGACCTTAGTGGAGCGTCACAACGGCTGGGAAGGCGGATGAAGGCTGCAGCAGAAAAGGGTCTCAGGTCGTCTTGGACTCCATGCCACTGGATCCTGACCCAGATCTGTCAAGGACCGTGGGGTGGCTGTCTGTGCACCAGTCTCCCCACGTTAAACAAAGTCACGCACAGGCGTCCTCCAGCCCTGGAGACACCCATGGTCAGCCATGACTGAAGGGGGCCTAAGATTAACACTATCCCACTCACACTAGGGAACATTTACACTTCTACCAAGTATACAAACCCAAGTCAATTAACCTGCAAACCTGTACATGTTTGGAGCGTGGGATGAAACTGAAGATCCCAATCAATCAATCAATCAATCAGTTTTATTCGTCACTTGCACATAAAGTGCAAGTGAACTGAATTTGCCAGCAGCGGTACAATAAAAAAGAACACACAAAAACACGATAAAAATTTAACACAAACATCCACCACAGCATTCATCACTGTGGTGGAAGGCACAAAGTTTGGTCAGTCCTCCTCCATTTTCCCCCGTGGTCGGGATCTCAACCATCCGCATTCACCGCTGCGGGCGTCCAGATGTGCAGACAAGGTAAAAAGAGTAGATCGCGGAGTAAACCCACGCAGGTCACGGGGAGAGCGTGCAAACTTCGTACAGACAGCGCCCGTAGTCGGGATCGAACCCGGGTCTATGGCGCTGCAAGCGCTGTAAGGCAGCAACTCTACTGCTGCCCCACTGTGGCCGCCCTGCTAATTTGGTGCTATTTATATTTTGCAGTTTTATGGTTTTCCAGTATACATTGCAGGACAATTTACACAGACCTTTTTCACTGGATTTATGTGATTTAATTGTACATCCTCAGAACAAGGGAGCATTTACTTCCGCTCTCTATCTATACTTCATCATCTCTGGCACTAACAACAGAGTTTTTCTTTGACTTTGAAGTGGTTAGGTAGCGAGCTATGAATAAAACTGAATTACCAGCCCAAAGCATTTAAACATTTTAATATGCACCATGCAATATATTTTGCTTCAGATATTCTTGCACCATAATAAAGGTTTGATTAGGGAGTACCTAATATATAGAAGGCTTCTAAAGCCATGATTTCACAGAATATTGTTTTTTTTGGAAATTAAAGCTTCATAACTTCTTCCAAACTTGATTAAATATTGAATATCATATTCCTAGTAAAGATAAATCAGTAAATGGCCACATCACTCTTAAATTTCACAGGTCATAGAGCGATACAGTGTGGAAACAGGCCCTTCGGCCCAACTTGACCACACCGACTAACATGCCCCAGCTATACTAGTCTCACCTGCTCGCGTTCGGCCCATATCCCTCCAAACCTGTCCTATCCATGTACCTGTCTAACTGTTTCTGAAATGTTGGGATAGTCCCTGCCTCAACTACCTTCTTGAGGTGCCTTCAGAGAGTGGTGAGGACAGCGGAAAAAATCATTGGGACTTCTCTTCCTTCCATCATGGACATTGGTTACAAACGCTGTCTGGCAAGAGCTAAGGGCATTACTAGAGCCCCCACACACCCACAATATGGACTGTTTACACTGCTGAACTCTGGGAGGAGGTACCGCAGCATGAAGATCGGACTAACCAGGTTCTTGCAACAGCTTCATCCCCCAACCATAAGACTATTGAACTCAAATCAACCTATGCAATTACTTTCTTATACTGCCATGTTTTGAATACGTCCTAACATATCTATTTTACAAACTATGCACATGAACCTTTTATGGACACACTAAGCACTTTACCTGATCCCTATATAAATGTTATATTCTCTCTACCTTTGAAGAGTCATGCAACGAAATTTTGTTCAATTGCACTTGTATATGGGTATACCTAATGACAATTAAGTTATCTATCTATCTCCTCTGCGATCTTGTTCCATACACTGAGGCTGATGGGTGATTCTTATAGAAGTGTAGAAAATCATGATAGGAATAATCAAAGAAGCCATGTCTTGCCCAGAGTAGGGGAATCGAGGACCAGAGGACATAGGTTTAACGTGAAGGGGAAAAGATTTAATAGGAACCTGAGGAGTAACTTTTTCACACAAAGGGTGGTGCGTGTCTGGAACGAGCTGCCAGAGGAGGTAGCTGAGGCTGGGACAATCCCATCGTTTAAGAAACAGTTAGACAGGTACATGGATAGGACAGGTTTGGAGGGATATGGGCCAAATGCAGGCAGGTGGGACTAGTGTAGATGTGGCATGCTGGTCGGCGTGGCCAAGTTGGGGCGAAGGGCCAGTTTCCACGCTGTATCACTCTACGACCACCCTGGCCATTCTCTCATTTCACTCCTATCATCGGGAAGAAGTATCGGAATCTGAAAAACCGTGACCACCATGTTGAAGAACAGCTTCTTCCCAACAAGTTTAGTTTAGTTTAGTTTATTGTCACGTGTACCGAGGTACAGTGAAAAGCTTTTTTGTCGTGCGCTAATCACCTATAATCTCCCACCCCACCATCCACCATCCAGAATAATCTTCAGGCCTCTGAAGTGTGGTCGGTGTGGACTCGATGGGCCGAAGGGCCTGCTTCCGCGCTGTATCTCTAAACTAAAAACGGAACTGTAAACGTGTATGAAGGGTCGGCAGATGCTGGTTTAAACCAAAGATAGACACAAAATGCTGGAGTAACTCAGCGGGACTGGCAGCAACTCTGGAGGGAAGGAATGGGTGACGTTTCGGCTCTAGACTGTAAATAGACAATAGACAATAGGTGCAGGAGTAGGCCATTTGGCCCTTCGAGCCAGCACCGCCATTCAATGTGATCATGGCTGATCATCCCCAATCAGAACCCCGTTCCTGCCTTCTCCCCATATCCCCTGACTCCGCTATTTTTAAGAGCCCTATCTAGCTCTCTCTTGAAAGCATCCAGAGAACCAGCCTCCTGAGCCAGAGAATTCCACAGACAAACTATCCTTAATCTTTTCTCCTTTGTTATGCTGACAAGAGTGAACTGCATATTGCAACATTTTCTGCACTTGGTTCCAAATCAAATCAAAAGCGGGTGCTTTAAATCACCAGGACGTGGTTTTGACATTTCCAAATATGTTATCATATTTGCACCACCAAAAAATGAAAAATATGACAGACATTGCCAAGGCCTGCATTTGGTTGGAGAGGGTTCTTTGAACCAGCGTATCATGCAAGCGCATTGATAGTCAGGTCTCCTTTGAAGTTGCCAATTTTAGTACCTGTATAATACTGCATGGAAAAGTCAGATTCAACCACGACAAACTAACGGCAGGCTGAGCTAAGCTTCTGAATCACGTTGGTGCCACACTGTTCCCAAGTACATCATTATTCACACTGCAAAGTTCACATTTGAAGACAATTTTCATTGAGTTTAGTTAAGAGATACAGCTTGGAAACAGGCCCTACGGCCCACCGAGCCCGCGCCGACCAACGATCCCCATAACACACTACACACTAGGGACAATTTACAATTGTTTACCGAAGCCAATTAACCTACAAACCTGTACGTGACTCTTTGGAGTGGGGGAGGAAGCCGGAGCACCCGGAGAAAACCCGCGCGGTCATGGGGAGAAACGTACAAACTCCGTGCAGCCAGCACCTGTCTATTGGGCATTGTGGTTGTTAATTTATTGATTTTGTGTTTATTATATGTTATCTGTGTGTAAAAGCTTGTTATGCTGCTGCAAGTAAGAATTGCATTGTTCCTTTGTTGGTACGTATGACTTATAAACACCCTTGACTCGAACGTAGAACAGTACAGCACAGGAACAGGCCTTTCAGCCCACAATGTCTGTGCTGAGCATGAGGTGAGGTTAAACTAATGGAACATATAACAGTGCAGCACCAAGAAAGGGCCCTTCAGCCCACAATCTTTCTGCCGAACATGGTGTTCTTGGAGGAGAGGGGTAATCTTATCTTCTATCTATATTACTAAAAGTCTGATGTTGACCACTTTTGGCCCACTGTGCTGCGATTTCCGAGAGAACGCCGCCACCTACGGCCATCATTTTTGGCCACCTTGCTCAGCGCCCCCCTCCGCCTTCCTGGACTGGAGGATTTTTCCCATCGATGACAAATCAGAGAGATATTAATGTTTTAAAAAAATTCACCATTCTCTCTGCTGCCCCTGCTGGAGGGAGGGGGAGGGACTATAAAATCAGGAAGTGGTGTGCCTCACTCAGGTGCAAGATGGATGAAGCCAAAGGGTCACGTCTCTCTGAGCTCTGAATAACACTGAACACGTGTCTACTCAACTATGAGTCCCCTTAATGTGTTTGAAAATGAAAATATGGTTTGTTTGAAGTAAAAAGGCACTGCCTGCAAATGGTGCTTTGGCTTGAAGTTAAAAGGCACTACTTACTGCAAATGTTGGCTTGGGTGCTTTGGCTTGAAGTTAAAAGGCACTACCTACTGCAAATGGTGGCTTGGGTGCTTTGGCTTGACGTTAAAAGGCACTACTTACTGCAAATGGTGGCTTGGGTGCTTTGGCTTGAAGTTGAAAGGCACTACACTGCAAATGGTGGCTGGGTGCTTTGGCTTGAAGTTGAAAGGCACTACTTGCTGCAAATGGTGGCTTGGGTGCTTTGGCTTGAAGTTGAAAGGCACTACTTACTGCAAATGGTGGCTTGAGTGCTTTGGCTTGAAGTTGAAGGGCACTGCAAATGGTGGCTTGGATGCTTTGGCTTGAAGTTGAAAGGCACTACTTAATGCAAATGGTGGCTTGGGTGCTTTGGCATGAAGTTGAAAGGCAATACTTACTGCAAATGGTGGCTTGGGTGCTTTGGCTTGAAGTTGAAAGGCACTACTTACTGCAAATGGTGGCTGGGTGCTTTGGCTTGAAGTTGAAATGCACTACTTACTGCAAATGGTGGCTTGGGTGCTTTGGCTTGAAGTTAAAAGGCACTACTGCAAATACACTTACTTCCTGTTTGCACTTTATATTGATTTTAGATAAAACGCTACCACTTACAGCTGTGATTTTTGGCCATCTTACTCAGTCCCCCTCTGCTCAGCAGGTGCAGAGAATTCTTCCCATCAATGAAAAATAAAAGTGTTATTAGTGTTTAAAAAATGTTGAGAATCTCTCTCCTGTCAATCACGCCATGAAGGCCACACCTTTTCCGGTGGGAGGGGGAGGGGTTATAAAACCCGGAAGTGTGGGTGTGGCTCAGTCTCTGCATGATGGGGGAGGGAGAGGTCATGACTCTGTCTGAGCTGTGAATCAACTGAACACGCTGAATGTCTACTGAACTGTGAGTTTGGTGTTTCGTGTGGTTTTATGGTGGTTTCATCCTGCATGAAATGGTATGAAGCTGCATTTGAATTTGGTGACCTTGCACCCTGCTTGAAATGGAATGAAACTGCACTTGAATTTGGTGGCCTTGCACCATGCTTGAAGTGGAATGAAACTGCACTTGAATTTGGCGGCCTTACATCCTGCTTGAAGTGGTATGAAATTGCACTGAATTTGGTGGTAAACAAAAAAGCTGGAGAAACTCAGTGGGTGCAGCAGCATCTATGGAGCGAAGGAAAAAGGCAACGTTTCGGGCCGAATCCCTTCTTCAGACTGATAGGGGGTGGCGGGGAGAAGGAAGGAAAAAGGAGGAGGAGGAGCCGGAGGGCTGGGGGATGGGAGGAGATAGCCCGAGGGCTAAGGAAGTGGAGGAGACAGCAAGGGCTAACAAAATTGGGAGAATTCAATGTTCATAACAAAATTGGGAGAAATCAATGACTTTGGTGGCCTTGTACCCTGCTGAAAGTGGTATGAAACTGCACTTGAATTTGGTGGCCTTGCACCCTGCTTGAAGTGGTAGGAAACTGCACTTGAATTTGGTGGCCTTGCACCCTGCTTGAAATGGTAGGAAAATGGATTTGAATTTGGTGGCCTTGTACCCTGCTTGAAATGAAATTTCAAGGAATAGCCATGGGTCAACTGCCAGCCCACCAGCCGTGAGTGAGCTGCCAGCATATCAGGCTTGAGAGACTGAGCTGCCACCCCAAGAACATATACCAGCGCTCCAGAAAGCCCCCCCACTGGCCACCAATATTGGAATTGGTGGAGAGGTGGAATATAGCGTCGGGGGACCAGCCCTCCCGTGTGAACATGGGACCCAACGGGTCCCACTTAGTCTAGTATTGTATAATACGGTGGCGCAGTGGTAGAGTTGCTGCGTTTTTAGTTTAGTAATACAGCGCGGAAACAGGCCCTCCGCGCCGCCGCTCAGCGATCCCCGCACATTGACACTATCCCATACCCACTAGGGACAACTTCTGCATTTACCAAGCCAATTAACCTTACAAACCTGGAGTGTGGGAGGAAACCGAAGATCTCGGAGAAAATCCACGCAGGTCACGGGGAGAACGTACAAACTCCGTACAGACAGCACTAGTAGTCGGGATCGATCCCGGGTCTCCGGCGCTGCATTCGCATACCGCTGTGCCACCGTGAGCCTTGCAGCCCTTACAGCGCTAGAGACCCAGGTTCAATGTCTACGTTCTCCCCGTGACTGCGTGGGTTTCCTCCGAAATCTTCGGTTTCCTCCCCCACTCCAACGACCTGCAGGTTTGTAGGTTAATTGGCTTGGTGTATGTGTAAATTGTCCCTAGTAGGTGTAGGATAGTGTTAATGTGCGGGGATCGCTGGCCGGCATGGACTCGGTGGGCTGAAGGGCCTTTTTCTACGTTGTGTATCTCTCGAAAAAAAACGCATTTAGTCTTTTACCCAGAGTAGGGGAATCAAGAAACAGACGAGATAGGTTTGAGGTGAGGGGGGAAAGATTTAATAGGAACCTAACTTTTTTACACAAAGGGTGGTGGGCGTATGGAACGAGCTGCTGGAGGAGGTAGTTGAGCCTGGGACTATCGCAATGTTTAAGAAACATTCAGACAGGTACATGGATAGAACAGGTTTAGAGGGATATGGGCCAAATGCAGGCAGATGGGACTTGTGTAGATATGGTGTGTTGGTCGGTATGTGCAAGATGGGCTGAAGGGCCTGTTTCCACACTGCATGACTCTGTGAATAAGTTAAACTTATCCCATCCACCTGCACGTGATCTATATCCCTCTCTTCCCTGCACTTCCATGAGCCTATCTAAACATCTCTTAAATGCCACTATCGTAAATGCATCCTCCACCATCACTGGCAGCGCCTTCCAGGCACCACGTAAAAAACCCCACACCGCACATCGCCTGTAAACATTGCCCCCTCTCACCCAAAGATCCTATAGCGGAGCAAGATAGACCACTCCTGCTAAATGCAATGGGCTGACGTGCAGTACGCAACGGAGCGGAACGCGGGCCTTTTTTCATCCATTTCAGTAACCCGACCCGACCCGACCCGACCCGACCCGACCCGACCCGACCCGACCCGACCCGCAGTGTAATCAGCGTTGTGGGGGAACAGTTTGTGTTAATAAATTAAAATTCTGAAAATGAGGAGAAGATTTTTACCAAATAACTTTTATTTTTATGAGGATGTTTCTGTAACCGGCTTCCGTCTCCGCACTAGTATCCTATGGGATCTTTGGTGTGGAGACGGAAGCCGGTTACGGAAATGTGGCCTTAAATTACACGTGAATCTGCCCATGACCGTACTACGTCTTTTTCGTTGAGTGATCTATCTTGCTCGCTATAGGATCTTTGCTCTCATCCACGCCCTCTAGCCTTTGACCTTTCCACCCTGGGAATTGCCCCACCATTGGTGGTCCTGTCTTCATCTGTTGAGGAGCCGAGCGCTGGAATTTCCTTCCTCGTTCCTTCTGCCCCGCACTCCTCCTTTGAAGGAGTTTGGATCAAAATGTGATTCTTCGCCCAAACATGTGACTATCTGTCCAAAGAGATTAGCATCAGATTCAGTTTGAAATCATTTGCAGCAGCGCATAGCAAGGTAGTTGACTGACTCCAGCATCATACACAGGCTAGTTGTTGGTGGCTATTGGTTCAATGGACTGTATACATGTCGAGTTCTCTATAGACAATAGACAATAGGTGCAGGAGTAGGCCATTCGGCCCTTCGAGCCAGCACCGCCATTCAATGTGATCATGGCTGATCATCCCCAATCTGTACCCCGTTCCTGCCTTCTCCCCATATCCCCTGACTCCACTATTTTTAAGGGCCCTATCTAGCACTCTCTTGAAAGCATCCAGAGAATCTGCCTCTACCGCCCTCTGAGGCAGAGAATTCCACGGACAATTTTCATGTAACCCTTGCATTCCTTCTCTCTCTGCCCCCTACCCCACCCCAGTGGTCCTGCCAATTCCACTGTTCGCATCCATAATAGCCCCTCGTTGACACCTCTTCCACGGCCAACAATGAACCAGTTCAGTTTAGTTCATAGTCACGTGTATCGAGGTACAGGGAAAAGCTTTATGTTGCGTGCTAACCAGTCAGCGGAAAGACAAAACATGATTACAATCGAGCCATTTACAGTGTACAGATACACGAAAAGGGAATAATATTTTGTGCAAGGTAAAGCCAGTAAGAAACGATGCTGTAAGAGTGTTGAGTGATTGTAATTAGTGATTGTGGATCAACTTCTGTGGCTGGCGCGCAAGTAGTCGTCTGGTTTGGGCGCCATCTTGGAATTAGATCTAATGTGGACTCCACCTTTCCTTGGTCACCAGTGCTGGCTCTGTTTTTGGTTTAGTTTAGCTTAGAGATACAGCGCAGAAACAGGCCCTTCGGCCCACCGAGCCCGTGTAGACCAGCGATCCCCGCACACTAACACTGTCCTACACACTGGGGACAATTACATTTTGTTTTTTTTACCACGGCAATTAGTCTACAAACCTGCACGTCTTTGGAGTGTGGGAGAAAACCAGAACACCTGGAGAAAACCCACGCGATCACGGGGAGAACGCACAAACTCCTTACAGACAGCACCTGTAGTCGGGATCGAAGCTGGGTCTCTGGCGCTGTAATTCATCAACTTTGCTTTGTCCTGGCCTTTTCTTACCTCTAATTCCCCCCCCCCCCCCTTTACTCTCAGTCAGAATGAGGGTTTCCGACTCGAAAAGTCACCAATTATTTTTCTCCAGGGATGCTGCCTGACCCGCTGAGTTACTCTGACACTTTGTGTCTATCTTCTGCAGTTAAGGATCTTTCCGTTGAATTGCGATTGGAGTGAGTGTGGGGTCTGGTCCTTTCCCAATGGATCAACGGTTCGACGGTACTTCGCTCATTTGCACAACACGATGGCGCAGCGGCAGAGTTTCTCCCTCACAGCGCCAGAGACCCGGGTTCGATCACGGCGACGGGTGCTGTCGGTACAGAGTTTGTACCCGCGTGGGTTTTCTCCGAGATCTTCGGTTTCCTCCCACACTCCAAAGACGTGCAGGTTTGCAGGTCAATTGGCTTCGGTAAAAATTGTAAATTGTCCCCAGTGTGTGTAGGATAGTGTTAATGTGCGGGGATCGCTGGTCAGCACGGATTCGGTGGGCCGAAGGGCCTGTTTCCGCTGCCTATCTCTAAAACTAAAAGAAAGTAAACCCACAAATGCACACTGGCGGTATTTTGGCGCCGTTAGCAAAGAAAAAAGTAAAAATGTCGGGTCCACATACTGGATGTACTGGAGCCCAGGTAAGTCCCAGCCCACAAACTCCCTCTACTCTCCTCTCCTTGCCCGATTGCTTCTGGGTCCCTGGGACCACCTCCTGCAGCCCACCTTGAAGGCACTGGAGGCATTTCCCCAGTCCCTCTTCTGCTATGAAGTGAATGTTCTGTGTGTCGGAAGGAACTGCAGATGTTGGTAATACACCGCAGATAAACACAAAATGCTGGAGTAACTCAACGGGACAGGCACCATCTCTGAAGAGAAGGAATGGGTGACGTTTGGGGTCGAGACCCCTCTTGCTTTCCCTCTCTCTCCGTACATCCCCAGTCCTACTTCTCCGACTAGTCTCACTGTCTGTCTGATTAAATCTCACTGCCATAGAGGGCTGTGGAGGCCAAGGTCAGTGGATATGTTTAAGGCAGAGATAGACAAACTCTTGATTAGAACGAGTGTCAAGGGTTACGGGGAGAAGGTGGGAAAATGGGATTAGGAGGCAGAGATCAGACCTGATTGAATGGCGGAGTGGACTCGATGGGCCGAATGGCCTCCTATGAACTTGTAAGCCTCCTTGCCACCTTCCCCTCAGCTAACGACAATCCATTCCACATTTTCCTTGACCATGGTCCCCTTTGATCTCTGGTTTTCACACCTTACCCTTCCATATCTCTCGTTACATGTTCCAGGTGTGCAGGAAACATGTTCCTGATGTTGTGGGTGTCCAGAACCGGGGGCCACAGTTTAAGAATAAGGAGTAAGCCATTTAGAACGGAGACGAGGGAACACCTTTTCTCACAGAAAGTGGTGAGTGTGGAATTCTCTGCCTCAGAAGGCGGTGGAGGCGGGTTCTCTGGATGCTTTCGAGAGAGAGCTAGATAGGGCTCTTAGAAATAGCGGAGTCAGGGGATATGGGGAGAAGGCAGGAACGGGGTACTGTTTGGGGATGATCAGCCATGATCACAGTGAATGGCGGTGCTGGCTCGAAGGGCCGAATGGCCTACTCCTGCACCTATTGACTATTGTCTATTGTCACCCTCTCCCCTGAGTCTGAAGAAGGGTCTCTGCCCATTTCCTTCCCTCCAGAGATGCGGCCTGCCCCGCTGAGTTACTCCAGCATTTTGCGTGCGCAGGTGTGTCAGGTAGAGAGAGTACATTACCTGTGGTAAAGGAGTCAGTTCATTTATTCACGCTGGCTGATGGCACGATTTATCATCCTAACGTATATTTTCTTGCCCTCTTGCCCTCATTAAGATGCCATCCAGAAAAATAAACCACAAATATGTGCCTGGCATTTTTTAACTCCAAGGACTCTTCCCAAATTTGTGTGTTGTGGCAGTCCTCTCCTTGACCTGCACATTGACGAATGACTTTTGAAAACTAAATGTAAATATATAACCACATCATACATCAATTAACTTTTTCGGGTTGCCAATAATCTTAGCATTGTACCACCTTGAAATTTAAGATCAAGTTAATTTTTTGCCAGGGATTTGATTTATTGATTTATTCAGCAATATTACAAATTGTTTTAAATATGTTCATGCTCACCCCCCTCCGTGACTCACTGGTCAACTTGAGAAGCACCTTCAGCAGCAGACTGGTTCCCACCAAGATGCAGCACAGAACGCCACAGGAGATCCTTCTTCCCTGTGGCTATCAAACTGGACAACTGCTCCCCCTACTATCGTGGGGTAGACTGACTCCCCTCCCCCCCACCCCACCCACCTCACCTCCCCATATATTTGCACGTCCCCAATCCTGGACTTTCCACTGGCCACTTTAATTTCATGTATCTTGTGTTTTTATGACTGTTGGCAGAACAATTTCCTTCCTGGGATAAATAAAGTTGTATCGTATCGTATCGTATGTAAAAGCGTATTGTATCGTATGTGACACTTCTAACGTGCATCAAATAAATCCTAACTGCAACCATAGAGTCATACAGCGTGGAAACAGGCCCTTCGGCCCAACTTGTCCACACCAGCCAACATGTCCCTTCTACAGTAGTCCTGCCTGCCTGCGTTTGGCCCATATCCCTCTAAACCTGCCCCATCCATGTACCTTCTAAATGTTTCTTAAATGTGGCGATATTGCCTCAACTACCGCCTCAGGCAGCTTGTTCCAGCACCTACCACCCTCTGCGTAAAAAGGTTACCCCTCAGATTCCCTATTAAATCTTTCCCCCCTCACCTAAAACTTATGAACCACCGGGTTAAGCCAGCAATGGCTGCCTCGCCAACAGTCTGTCTGTCCCTTCCTGCTTTGTTATGTAAATAGTATGTGTTAAATTAATGTTTTAGAGTTATTTAGCTTGTTTTATGTGGGGGTTGGGGGTCAGGGGGGGCGTTGGGGAAACTTTATTTAATCTCTTAACTTAACGGAGATGCGATTTTTTTTTCTGTATCGTATCTCCGTCCGCACTGCGGCCTAACTTCGAGGAGTTGGCGGCCTCTGCTGGAGACCGATTTCGAGCGCTCCACCGCGGGAATAAACATCACGGAGCCCGCGATCCCTGTGCCAGGGATCGACCTCGGAGCTCCAACCCGCGGGAGCCTGCGGACTTTAACATCGTGGAGCTTGCGGTCTCTGGGGGACTCCAAGCCTCAGGAGTTTTGACTGCCCAACGCGGGAGCTTCGATTGCCCTGATGGATGGTTCGACTGCCCTGACCGCGGGAGAATAAAGAGGAAGAAGTTTGGACTTTATTGCCTTCCATCACAGTGAGGAATGTGGGGAATCTGCTGTGGTGGAAGTTTATGTTAAATTCTTTGTAGACAATAGACAATAGACAATAGGTGCAGGAGTAGGCCATTCGGCCCTTCGAGCCAGCACCGCCATACAATGTGATCATGGCTGATCATCCCCAATCAGTACCCCGTTCCTGCCTTCTCCCCATATCCCCTGACTCCGCTATTTTTAAGAGCCCTCTCTTGAAAGCATCCAGAGAACCAGTCTCCACCGCCCTCTGAGGCAGAGAATTCCACAGACACAACTCTCTGTGAGAAAAAGTGTTTCCTCGTCTCCGTTCTAAATGGCTTACTCCTTATTCTTAAACTGTGGCCCCTGGTTCTGGACTCCCCCAACATCGGGAACATGTTTCCTGCCTCTAGCGTGTCCAAGCCCTTTACAATCTTATATGTTTCAATGAGATGCCCTCTCATCCTTCTAAACTCCAGAGTGTACAAGCCCAGCCGCTTCATTCTCTCAGCATATGACAGTCCCGCCATCCCGGGAATTAACCTTGTAAACCTATGCTGCACTCCCGCAATAGCAAGAATATCCTTCCTCAAATTAGGGGACCAAAACTGCACGCAATACTCCAGGTGTGTTCTCACTAGGGCTCTGTACAACTGCAGAAAGACCTCTTTGCTCCTATATTCGACTCCTCTTGTTATGAAGGCCAACATGCCATTCGCTTTCTTCACTGCCTGCTGTACCTGCATGCTTACTTTCATAGACTGATGTACAAGGACCCCCAGATCCCGTTGTAATTGAAATTGAAATAATTTAATTGCCACACAACCAAGGTCGGTGGTATTTGGGTTGCCAGCAGCGGTACAATAATAAAGAACACAACTACAATAAAAATTTTACACAAACATCCACCACAGCATTCATCACTGTGGTGGAAGGCACAGAGCTTGGCCAGTCCTCCTCCATTTCCCCCCGTGGTCGGGACCACCACCCTCCACAGCCGTTGCTGCGGGCGTCCAGATGGTAAGGGACAAAGTCAAAGTCAAGGTGAGTCCAGGATCGGCTCTTCCCAACCAGAGACCGCGGCTTCAGGCTGGTGTAGGCCGCAGGCCGGCGGTCAAAGTTTTAAAGTACCTGCCGTGCCGCAGCCGGAAGCACCGCAGTCTGCAGGGCCGGCGGTCGAAGCTCCCCTCCAGGGGAGATGATAAGTCAATGCCGCACCCGCGGTAGAAGACGGCCGCGGGCCGGCGGTGGAAGCTTCTTCTTCCCCCGGGTCCCCAACGTGAGATCCCGGGCTGTAGACGCCGCACCAGCTGGAGTTCTGCAGACCGCTGCTTCAGGCTGCCGGCTGCCGCGGGCCAGCGTAACGGAGCGCTCCCCTCCAGCGAGGTCTCACCCGCTCCGCGCCGAGAGTCCACGCTGCGCCCGCCGCTGAAGCTCCGGGCGCGTCTCCGGGAAAGTCCGCGCCGATCCTTGCTGTTAGGCCACGGGGGAGGCGACCTGAAAAAGTCGCCTCTCCGTGGAAGAGGCAGCCGAAATGGTTTCCCCCTTACCCCCCCACACGTAACACACAAAGAAACATTAAAAACAGACTTTTAAACATACTAAAAAAATAAAAAAAGTTGAAAAAAGACGGACACGCTGCCGACAGGCTGCTGCCAGTGCAGCGCCCCCTACCGAATCCCCCAGTTGCAGTTGTATATAGTTGTGGTCGGATAGTCGGCGACTAAACCGTCTCCCCCACCTGGTTTGCCAGGTGAGGAGGGGGCTGCGGACCCCCAGCAGCACCAAAAACAAGACCTGTCAAAGGGGGGATGAGCTCCTAGCGAGCAAACGGCCATCCACACTTCAGTAGAAGTTGCGATCACTGTCGTACACGGCATTGTAAGGCACCGTGCCCGTTGATGTTTTTAACGATGATGATGATGATGATGATGATGATGATGTTGGTGGTGTCTTGTTGTGTTTATTTTCGTATGCCTGTATGCTAATTTGCATATCACTGTACCTTAATTGGTAGATGTTACAATAAAAAACCTTTGAAACCTTCGCTTCTCGATTCCCCTACTCTGGGCAAGAGACTCTGTGCATCCACCCGATCTATTCCTCTCATGATTTTGTACACCTCCATAAGATCACCCCTCATCCTCCTGCGCTCCAAGGAATAGAGTCCCAGCCTGCTCAACCTCTCCCAGTAGCTCAGGCCATCGAGTCCTGGCAACAACCTCGTAAATCTTCTCTGCACCCAGCTACTTTATGATGTTATCAGGAAGTACTGTGTGCTATCAGGAAGTCACTTGTGGACAAACAGGGGAAAACCCTGAAATTAATTTTATGGATTTTAAAACTCTTTATCTGGGTCAGAGAGCTGGGGTTGCAGTTATGCCACACAGCCAGAGGGGGCGCCTAAGGTCTGAGTTGAGCAACTGAAGTAGAGGCAGAGTCAGACATTTCATTTACATTCCATTTCATTTTCCAATTCCAACTCAGAGATTGTTTCGCATTTATTAATGGCGTTATCAATAATGTATTTAGCGAACTAGACAGACACAGAATGCTGGAGTAACTCAGCGGGACAGGCAGCATCTCTGGAGAGAAGGGGTGGGTGACTTTTCGTGTCAGATTTTAATATTTGGCTAAGTTTGGGTTAACTTTTGGATGGCTCGATTGTAATAATTTTCAGTTGGGTTTAGTTTATTGTCACGTGTACCGAAGCACGGTGAAAAGCTTTTTGCTGCGCGCTACCCAGTCATAGAAAACACTGTACATGATTACGATCGAGCTATCCACCGTGTACAGGTACAGGAAACGGGAATAATGTTTAGTGAGAAGTAAGATAAAGTCCAGTAAAGTCAGGTTAAAGGATAGGTTTAGAGGGACGTGGGCCAAACGCAGGCAGGTGGGACTAGTGTAGGGGTTATGGGGAGAAGGCAGGAGAATGGGGTTAGGAGGGAGAAGTAGAATTTAGAAGGATGAGAAGGTATCTTATTGAAACATATAAGATTATTAGGGGATTGGACACGCTAGAGGCAGGAAACATGTTCCCGATGTTGGGGGAGTCCAGAACCTGGGTCTGCAGTTTAAGAATAAGGGGTAGGCCATTTAGAACGGAGATGAGGAAAAACATATTTACTCAGAGAGTTGTGAATCTGTGGAATTCTCTGCCTCAGAAGGCAGTGGAGGCCATTTCTCTGGATGCTTTTAAGAGAGAGTTAGATAGAGCTCTTAAAGATAGCGGAGTCAGGGGATATGAGGAGAAGTCAGTAACGGGGTACTGATTGGGGATGCTCAGCCGTGATCACATTGAATGGCGGTGCTGGCTCGAAGGGCTGAATGGCCTACTCCTGCACCTATTGTCTATTGTCTGTATCAGCCATGATTGAATGGTGGAGGTAGACAAAATTGCTGGAGAAACTCAGCGGGTGCGGCAGCATCTATGGAGCGAAGGAAATAGGCAACGTTTCGGGCCGAAACCCTTCTTCAGACTGAATGGCGGAGGAGACTTGATGGGCTGAAGGGGCTAATTCTGCTCCAATCACTTATGACTCTTATGACCTTCGTGTAGATGGCGCATGTTGGTCGGCATGGGCAAGCTGGGCCGAAGGGCCTGTTTCCACGCTGTGTGACTCTATTAAGTGCCGCGCTATAAGTCAAGGTGAACGTTTACCTATTTGGATCCACCATTAACATAATATACAATTTATTTAATATGTCAACTCAAGGGGTATTGGCAGACCTGTACCAGCATGTAGTGGAAAGTCAAAACTTGAGAAATTGCAGGCTACCCCCCCAAGCTCCTAAACACGTGCAAAATGTTATACTCGTTTGCCTGTTGGCAGTACATTGCTTGTTTTTGGCTGGCGTTTCGTGGCAATGTGCGCTACTGCTTTCTGTGCCCTGGTCCCACTGTGCTAGCTGGAGAAAAGAAATCCAAAGCAAAAAAAAATTGGCTTCCACCCCACTTTAAAGCGAGCTCTATTGCCATTCAAGCACAACACAAACCAGCGCCTGCAGTTCCTTCCGACAAATTTAGCCCACAGACCTGAACGTCTTTGGAGTGTGGAAGGAAACCAGAGATCCCGGAGAAAACACATGCAGGCCACGGGGCAAAATCCGTACAGACAGCACCCGTAGTCAGGATCGAATCCGCGTTTCATAGAAACATGGAAAATAGTTGCAGCAGTAGGCCATTCGGCCCTTCGAGGCAGCACCGCCATTCAATATGATCATGCCTGATCATCCAAAATCGGTACCCCGTTCCTGCCTTCTGCCCTTATCCCTTGATTATGTTAGCCCTAGAAGCTAAATCTAACTCTCTCTGGAATATATCCAATGAATTGGACTCCACTGCCTTCTGTGGCAGAGAAATCCACAGATTCACAACTTTCCGGGTGAAAAAGTTTTTCCTCATCTCAGTCTTAAATGGCAGACCCCTTATTCTTCAACTGTGACCCCTGGTTCTGGACTCCCCCAACATGGGGAACATTTTTCCTGCATCTAGCCTGCCCAATCCCTTAAGAATGTTATATGTTTCTATAAGATAACCTCTCATCCTTCTAAATTCCAGTGAATAAGTCCAATTGATCATTTTCTGGCGCTGCAAGGCAATAACTCTACCACTGCACCTCTGTCACCTATTCCTTTTCTCCAGAGATGCTGCCTGACCCGCCGAGCTACTCTAGCACTTTGTGTCTATCTTTGAGATATATTGATTGAAAGATACAGTTAGGGTTGCCAACTGTAACTGTAATGGGTGAGGTGCTCTGACCCGACAGTCCCCTCGACCCGAGTAGTAGCAGTCAAATACGGGACAAGGGCGGTCCCATATGGGACAAACCAATTTAGCCCAATATACGGGATGTCCTGGCTAATACGGGACAGTTGGCAACCCTAGATACAGCCATGGAAACAAACCCTTCGGCCCACCGGGTTCACGCTGACCGTTCACGCTAGTTCTGTGTTATCCCGCTTTGTCATCCACTCCCTACACACTAGGGGCAATTTACAGAGTTTTATTTGCAATTTACCATTTTTGTTGCCACCCTTCCTTCCTGGCTCCATCCACCACCTACCCACACGTTTCACTCACTGGTTCTCTCCTCCCACCCACGCTCCCATCCTCTAGACCTACTTCCATTTGTCCTTCACCGATCCCTTAACGTTTCTTATTATCACATTCCTTACTTAGTTTAGTTTAGTTTAGAGAAACAGGCCCTTCCAGCCCACCGAAGTTAACCAAATTGTCCCCTCACACTAACCCTACCCTGCACACACGAGGTGATGATTTACAATTTTACCAAAGCTAATTCATCTACAATCCTGCACGTCTTTGGAGTCCGGGAGGAAAACGGTGATCCCGGGGAAAACCCACTCTGGGTCACGGGGAGAACGTTCAAACTCTGCAGGGACAGCACTCGTGGTCAGGATTGAACCCAGAGCTCTGTAAAGGGGCTGTCCCACTGCGGCGACCTAATCCGCGAGTTCAGAAGAGTGTCTTCGACCTTCAAGCTCGAGGGCACTCGCCTGGAAAACCTCGAGCTGTGTCGACTGTCAGCGTTGAAACCGCGAGCTGGATCGACCGACCGACCGCACACACACACACGCACGCACGCACGCACGCACGCACGCACGCACGCACGCACACACACACACACACACACACACACACACACACACACACACACACACACACACACACAAACACACACACACACACACACACACACACAAACACATCACAAACGTGGGGGCCAGGGAAAGCGGGGGAGCGCTTTCTGAAATTCACACCCGCGATGAAGAGGAAGGTAAAAGACGGCTGCACAGTTACGGTAAGTCCTTCAGAGAGCGTGGGGGGGGGGGGAGGGGAGGGAGAGAGAGAAGGAGAGAGAAGAGGAGAGAGGGGGAGAGAAGGAAGAAGGGGACAGAAGGGGAGAGAAGTGGAGAAGAAGGGGGGCAGAAGGAGTGGAGACACTTTTAAGAAGTCAGACAACATAATAAAGTTTAGTGGGCATTTAACCTACCGGTCGGTTTTCCTTGGTCCTGAAAATTCCAATGAGCCAATTAAAATGCCAGGTCAGCGAAGGAGATTGCCTATGGCTGCCCTCGACTGCCTGTAACTAAATAACTACCCCACTCCACTGCACTACGAGTTCAAAAGAACTATGGCAAGCAATTTTTACTTGCGGAAAAATTTTCAACATGCTGAAAAAATTTCCGCGGCCTAGCTGAGGCCGCGACTAGGCGGGAACTTTCCTCAAGAATGCAGGAGAGTTCCAGTGACCTCTTATGGCCTCCTAGGACCACGTGTCGACCATGCTGCGAGTTTGAGTCGAGGGCAAAATCGTCTAAACTCGCAGATTGGGTCGCCGCAGTGGGACAGCCCCTTAAGGCAGCAGCAGGTCTACCACTGTGCCACCATGCTGCACTAATGCAAGGTTGCAAACCAAAACAACACCAAATCCTTGCCATTCCACCCATTCAAGTTCCTCCAGCAGATTGCTCCATATTCCTGCATCTGCTATCTCTTGTGTCTCCATGTTTAGTATTGAATTGAATTGAAAGATAGGGCATGGAAACAGGCCCTTCAGCCCACTGAGCCAACACTGATCATCCATCACCCATTTACACCTGTTCTATGTTATCCACTCACTACACAATAGCGGGAAATTTGATTAACATACAAACCCATGTCTTCGGGATGTGGGAGGAAGGAGAACACAAGAGGAAACCAAGGCGGTCACAGGAAGAACGTGCAAACTCCGCGCAGACAGCACCCGAGGTCAGGATCGAACCCTGTCCCTGGCGTTGTGAGGCAGCAACTCGACCAGCTGTGCCGCCCACACCCTCCCATAAATCCTTCTCATTTTGATTTTTACGTTTAGGGATCTAAGTTGAGGCAGAACACTCAATATTTTTGTGGCAAATTTTAGAGAAATGGTTTTAAAGGGGAAGGGGGGGGGGGGGGGGGGAGACTTAAAAGATATCTGAGGGATAACTTTTTCACACAAAGGCTGGTGGGTGTATGGAACAAGCTGCCGGAGGAGGTAGTTGAGGCTGGGACAATTGCAACGTTTAAGAAACAATTACACAGGTACATGGATAGGACGGGTTTGGAGGGATATGGACCAAATGCAGGCAGGTGGGACTAGTGTAGATGGGACATGTTAGCCGGTTTGGGCTGATGGCCCCGTTTCCACGCTGTATGACTCTACGACATCTATCTAAATTGTCATTTGAGTTAATAATTTTATTGCGCTAATATAAAGCAGCTGGCAGGTGAATTCTTTATCTCAGTGCTATCCGTGTTATTATACATTATCTCAGTGCTATCCGTGTTATTATACACCTGGTCTGAGCAAAGGTGCTGCAGTCAGCATTCACCTGCTTTCCCAGCTTTCATCAAATGTGTTGTGCAATTCATTTCAAACCTCTTCACCACAGCAGCTCACACAGACAAGGAACCTAAACCCCGGAAGATAGACACAAACAAGCCGGAGTAACTCAGCGGGACAGGCAGCATCTCTAGAGAGAAGGAATGGGTGATAATAGACAATAGACAATAGGTTCAGGAGTAGGCCATTCGGCCCTTCGAGCCAGCACCGCCATTCAATGTGATCATGGCTGGTCATCCACAATCAGTACCCCATTCCTGCCTTCTCCCCATATCCCCTGACTCCGCTATCTTCAGGAGCCCTATCTAGCTCTCTCTTGAAAGCATCCAGAGAACCGGCCTCCACCACCCTCTGAGGCAGAGAACTCCACAGACTCACAACTCTCTGAGTGAAAAAGTGTTTCCTCATCTCTGTTCTAAATGGCTTACCCCTTAGTCTTAAACTGTGGCCCCTGGTTCTAGACTCCCCCAACACCGGGAACACGTTTCCTGCCTCTAGCGTGTCCAAACCCTGAATAATCTTATATGTTCCAATAAGATACCCTCTCATCCTTCTAAACTCCAGAGTGTACAAGCCCAGCCGCTCCATGACGTTTCAGGTTGAGATTCTTCTTCAGACTGGGCCTATAATCCCACATCAGAAACCATATCAGAAATTAGAGGGTCCTGCTTTTGTGCAAGGTTGATATTTGTGGCGTTACGAGTTTAATGATGGGTTAGGTTAAGTGGAAGATAGGATGTGAGTGTTTCAGCATTTGTTTGAGTGAATTAATCAGTAGTTTCCTTTATTTAGTAGATACTGGGTAGCATAGGTGGTGAGAGCAGGTTTTGAGGTGGGTTGTTCTAGACAATAGACAATAGGTGCAGGAGTAGGCCATTCGGCCCCTCGAGCTGGGATGTCAGGACCAACTGTTGAGTCTTCTCGAGGTGTCCTGGGCCTAACGCAACCAAACGCCAGAGAAGGAAGGTGCCCACTTGATAACCCCAATGATATACTCATATCTTCCTGAGAAGATTACAGAGAGTCGGTTTGTCAAAGAGGACTCTCTCTAACTTCTACAGGTGCACAGTAGAGAGCATGCTGACCAGTTGCATCGTGGCTTGGTTCAGCAACTTGAGCGCCCTGGATCAGAAAAGACTACAAAAAGTAGTAAACACTGCCCAGTCCGTCATCAGCTCTGACCTCCCATCCATCGAGGGGATCTATCGCAGTCGCTGTCTCTAAAAGGCTGGCAGTATCATCAAGGACCCACACCATCCTGGCCACACACTCATCTCCCCGCTACCTTCAGGTAGAAGGTACAGGAGCCTGAAGACTGCAACAACCAGGTTCAGGAATAGCTACTTCCCCACAGCCATCAGGCTATTGAACTCAATTTAAACAAAACTCTGAACATTAATAGCCCATTATCTATTTATTTGCACTTCATTAGTTTATTTATTGATGTGTGTATATATTTATATAATGGTATATGGACACACTGATCTGTTCTGTAGTCATGCCTTCTATGTTCTGTTGTGCTGAAGCAAAGCAAGAATTTCATTGTCCTATCAGGGACACATGACAATAAACTCTCTTGATCTTGATCTTGATCTACACGATCAGATTTTTTAATGATTTGAAAAATTTCTCTTTTAAGGGGCCCTCTCTCCTATTTCTACTTACCACTTTTTCTTTTTTTTATATACACACTTCACATTTTTCTATTCTCTACCATCTATTTTTCCTCTTTTTCCCCTTTCTATTGTTTTCTTTTTCTTGTCTTGCTTGCTTACTTACTTCCTTCTCAAAACATAAAACTAGAGGTTGTACATAGAATGGATTACGGTGTGACATAGTTGGCACCTAAAATTAGGTTCCACTGTACTGTTTTGTACTGTATTAACCTAATAAAATAAACAACAACAAAAAAACAAAAAAAGATTTTTTAATGAGCTTGTTACCTCATGTAGGTAGCTGTTTATCACACATGAAGTTAGTTATTGCCCTGAGCATAAGTTGGTATATTCAGTTTAGATAACACCCCTAGGCTTTGGGCTTGGGTTTTCTTAGTTGAGCACTTATCCTGGTGTTATAGAACGTACTTTGTATATTAATTATAATTTATACAGAACGGAAACAGGTCCTGCGGTCCAAGTTTCATTTGATTTAGTTTAGAGATACAGTGCGGAAACAGGCCCTTCGGCCCACTGGTACTATCCTACACACCAGGGACAATTTACAGAAGACAATGAATCTACAAACCTGCACGTCTTTGGAATTGTGGGAGGAATTCACGGGGTGGCGCCAGCAATGGCTGCCTCGCCAACTGTCTGTCTGTCTGTCATTCCTTTCCTTTGTGTTTAATAGTATGTGTTAAATGTATGTTTTTAGTGTTCTTTAGCTTGTTTTATGCGGGGGGGTGAGGGGGGGGGGATGGGGTTTTAGGGAAACTTAATGATTTCTTAGAATTTTTTTTCTCCGTCTGCACAGCGGCCTAACATTGAGGAGTTGGCGGCCTTTGCTGGAGATCGTCTTGGAGAAGCTCCACTGCGGAGGCTGCGGACTTACCATCACGGAGCCCGTGATCCCTTTGCCAGGGATCGACATCGGAGCTCCAACCGTGGGTGCTTGTGGAATTTAACATCACGGAGCCCGCAGTCAGAGACCGACTTCGGGAACTCCAAGCCGTCGGAGTTTCGACTGTCTGGACATGGTAGTTTCGACTGCCCCGATGTGGTAGTTTCGATCGCCCCAACGCGGGAGTTTCGATCGCCCCAACGCGGGAGTTTCGATCGCCCCGTCGCAGGACTTTCGATCGCCCCGACAGGAGCTCCGACCACCGGTTGCGGATGGTTCGACTGCCCCGACCGCGGGGGAATAAAGAGGAAGGAGATTGGACTTTATTGCCTTCCATCACAGTGAGCAACGTGGGGAATCCACTGTGGTGGATGTTTATGTTAATTTTTATGCAGTTGTGTGTCTTGCTGCTTTTTTTTGCTATGGCTGTATGGTAATTCGCATATCACTGTACCTTAATTGGTACACGTGACAATAAAAGACTTTTGAAACCTTTGAATCTGAAACACCCGGAGAATGTAAAACAGCTGCGCCACCGCGCCACCCAACTTGCCCACGTTTACTTAGTTGTCCTATCTACACTAGTCCCCACTTGTGTGGATACATATGAGGGAGTGCAGCGTAGGTTTACAAGGTTAATTCCCGGGATGGCGGGACTGTCATATGCTGAGAGAATGTAGTGGCTGGGCTTGTATACTCTGGAGTTTAGAAGGATGAGAGGGCATCTCATTGAAACATGTAAGATTGTTAAGGGTTTGGACACGCTAGAGGCAGGAAACATGTTCCCGATGTTGGGGGAGCCCAGAACCAGGGGCCACAGTTTAAGAATAAGGAGTAAGCCATTTAGAACGGACACGAGGAAACACTTTTTCTCACAGAGAGTTGTGAGTCTGTGGAATTCTCTGCCTCAGAGGGCGGTGGAGGCAGGTTCTCTGGATGCTTTCAAGAGAGAGTTACATAGGGCTCTTAAAAATAGCGGAGTCAGGGGATATGGGGAGAAGGCAGGAACGGGGTACTGATTGGGGATGATCAGCCATGATCGCATTGAATGGCGGTGCTGGCTTGAAGGGCAGAATGGCCTACTCCTGCACCTATTGTCTATTGTCTATTGTCTATTGTCCCCCCCATTATCTGATACACACCTCTAAGATCACTTCTCATCCTCCTGCGCTCCGGGACAGGGTCCTAGCCTGCCCAACGTCGCCCTGTAGCTCAGGCCCTTGAGTCCTGGCAATGTCCTTGTGCCATCTCTACACCCTTTCCAGCTGAACAAAATCTCTCATAGCAGGGTGAGCAACCGAACACAATATATCTCGCCAACATCTTGCACAACAATTGCCCCAAATTATTACACTTTTATTATGAGAGTACATGGGCTTCTAGAACACCCCGCACATCCGACGTGTTGAGAACTATTACCACTCCCCCTCCCCATTCAGCTTTCGCTCCCCCCCACCACTCACCCCCCCCCCCCACCCATCCAGCCCCACTACAATCAGTTTGAAGAAGGGTCCCGACCTGAAACGTCACCCATCCATGTTCTCCAGAGATGCTGCTTGACACTTTATGTCTTCTTAAGTAAAGCCAGTATCCGCATGATTCTCGGGCGGCCGTAGAGTTGCTGCCGCACAGCGCCAGACACCCGGGTTCGATCCTGACTACGGATGCTGTCTGTATGGAGTTTGCACGTTCTCCACGTGACCTGCATGGATTTTCTCCGGGGGGGGGGCCCAGTTTCTTCTCACATTCCAAAGACAATAGACAATAGGTGCAGGAGCAGGCCATTTGGCCCTTCGAGCCAGCACTACCATTCAATGTGATCATGGCTGGTCATCCCCAATCAGTACCCCGTTCCTGCCTTCTCCCCATATCCCCTGACTCCGCTATTTTTAAGAGCCCTATCTAGCTCTCTCTTGAAAGCATCCAGAGAACCTGCCTCCACCGCCCTCTGAGGCAGAGAATTTCACAGACTCACCACCCTCTGTGAGAAAAAGTGTTTCCTCGTCTCCGTTCTAAATGGCTTACTCCTTATTCTTAAACTGTGGCCCCTGGTTCGGGACTCCCCCAACATCGGGAACATGTTTCCTGCCTCTAGCGTGTCCAAGCCCTTAACAATCTTATATGTTTCAATGAGATCCCCACATCCTTCTAAACTCCAGAGTGTACAAGCCCAGCTACTCTATTCTCTCAGCATATGACAGTCCCGCCATCCCGGGAATTAACCTTGTAAACCTACGCTGCACTCCCTCAATAGCAAGAATGTCCTTCCTCAAATTAGGGGACGTGGAGACCTGTAGGTAAATTGGCCTCTGTAAATTGTCCGTAGTTATAGAACTAGGGTACGTGTTGATTGTCGGTTGGCGTGGACTTGATGGGTTTCGGCCCGAAACGTCGCCTATTTCCTTCGCTCCATAGATGCTGCTGCACCCGCTGAGTTTCCCCAGCAATTTTGTGTACCATGGGTTATTATTAACTAGGTTACTTTAGTTTAGAGATATAGCACGGAAACAGGCCCTTCGGCCCACTGGGTCCATGCCGACCAGCGATCCCCACCATCCTACACACACTAGGGACAGTTTACGATTACACAAAGCCAATTAGCCTGGAAGCCTTATCTCTGTAACTCCCTCTCCCCTGACTCTCTGTCTGAAAAGGGTCTCGACCAGAAACGTCAACCATTCCTTTTATCCAGAGATGCTGTCTGTCTCCCTGAGTTACTCCTGCATTTTGTGTCTATCTTCAATTAGCCTGGAAGCCTATATCTCATTGGAAATGTGGGAGTAAACTGAAGATTCTCGGAGAAAACCGACGCAGGTCACGGGGAGAAGGTACAAACTCCGGGCAGACAAGCACCCGTGGTCAGGATCGAACCCGGGTCTCCGGCGCTCCGAGGCAGCAGCTCTACCGCTGCGCCACCGTGCCGCCTGTATCTCTAAACCAACCTATTGTTTAAGAAAGAACTGCAGATGCTGGAAAAATCGAAGGTGGACAAATGTGCTGGAGAAACTCAGCGGGTGAGGCAGCATCTATGGAGCGAAGGAATAGGCGATGTTTCAGAAGAAAGGTCTCGACCCGAAACGTCGCCTATTCCTTCGCTCTGTGGATGCTGCCTCACCCGCTGAGTTTCTCCAGCAGCTTTATCTACCTTCTAAACCAAACTAACTCTGCAATTTCTTGTGTCTGCCTCTAACAGCTTCCGTGTGAGTAATATTTTGGCTGAGGATCGGTATGTTATGAAATATGTAAAATCCCACGTTGATAGTTACTTGGCAGTCGTTCCGATCCATCCAAGCCTTATCTGGCAGGTGTGCGCCTTTTATGATTTTCTTTTCCTCCTCAGGTTAGGGAGGCTCATTTTCAAACTGTTTTGCAATTCTGGAAGGCGATTTTGTAAAGCACATTCACCTTTCTGCTGATCAGCTTCCTCCGCAGTCTGATTGATTTTAACATTAACAGGTACACGTGTTTGGAGGAATCTGTACATTCTCCGCAGCCGGTAAGGAGGAAAGAAAAATAAACTCGCCGTTGATATGTAATAATTCATTTGTAGCAGTTTTGTTGACACAGAAGGCTGTGAAGGCCAAGACAATGGATATTTTTTAATGCAAGAGAGACAGATTCTTGATTATAGACAATAGACAATAGACAATAGGTGCAGGAGTAGGCCATTCGGCCCTTCGAGCCAGCACCGCCATTCAATGTGATCATGGCTGATCATCCACAATCAGTGCCCCCCCGTTCTTGCCTTCTCCCCATATCCCCTGACTCCGCTATCCTTAAGAGCTCTGTCTAACTCTCTCTTGAAAGCATCCAGGGAACCGGCCTCCACTGCTTTCTGAGGCAGAGAATTCCACAGACTCACAGCTCTCCGTTCTAAATGGCTTACCCCTTATTCTTAAACTGTGGCCCCTGGTTCTGGACTCCCCCAACTTGTTTCTTGCCTCTAGCGTGTCCAAACCCTGAATAATCTTATATGTTTCAATAAGATATCCTCTCATCCTTCTAACTTCCAGTGTATACAAGCCCAGCCGCTCCATTTATCAGCATATGACAGTCCCGCCATACCGGAAATTAACCTGGTGAACCTACGCTGCACTCCCTCAATAGCAAGAATGTCCTTCCTCAAATTAGGGGACCAAAACTGCACACAATACTCAGGGTGTGGTCTCACTGGGACCCTGTGCAACTGTAGAAGGACTTATTTTAGTACAGGTGTCAGGGGTTATGGGGGGGGGGGGGGGGAGGCAGGAAATGGGGTTAGGAGGGAGAGATCAATCAGCCATGATTGAATGGCGGAGTAGACTTGATGGGCCGAATGGCCTAATTCTGCTCCTATCAATTATGACCTTACGACCATACAGTTACAGAGACATACAATGTGGAAACAGGCCGACTGGACATCACGCAACAAAAAAGCTTTTCACTGTACCTCGTTACACGTGACAATAAATAGACAATAGACAATAGGTGCAGGAGTAGGCCATTCGGCCCTTCGAGCCAGCACCGCCATTCAATGTGATCATGGCTGATCATCCACAATCAGGACCCCGTTCCTGCCTTCTCCCCATATCCCCTGACTCCGCTATTTTTAAGAGCCTACGTAGCTCTCTCTTGAAAGCATCCAGAGAACCGGCCTCCACCGCCCTCTGAGGCAGAGAATTCCACAGACTCATCGCTCTCTGTGAGAAAACGTGTTTCCTCATCTCTGTTCTAAACTAAACTAAATTAAACTTATTCGGAATAAGCAGTTCTTGAGCCTGGTGGGCACGTTTTTCAGATTCCGATACTTCTTCCCGATGGTAGGAGTGAAATGAGAGCATGGCCAGGGTGGTCATAGAATCATAATGATACATTGTGGAAACTGACGCTTTGGCCCAACTTGCCCACGCCAACTAGCATGTCCTATCTACACGAGCCCCACCTGCCCATGTCCCTTCAAATCTGTTCTAACCACGTTCCTGTCTAACTGCTTCTTAAACATTGCGATAGACCCTGCCTCAACTACCTCCTCCGGCAGCTCGTTACATGGGGTCAAGGAAAGAGCGTTCACGTTGCGCCCCTGTTTCCACCAATCTTTCCACCACCCCGCACAAGAAGCGACAAGACAGCCACCATCGTATGCAGATGCCGAGAAGTGTGTTCAGCTCTGGCTGAACAACTTCTAATCTTGTGTGTGGACTCGATAAGAAGAAGAAGATTGTTCCATACACCCACCACCCTTTGTGTGAAAAAGTTACCCCTCAGGTTCCTATTAAATCTTTTCCCCTTCACCTTAAACCTATGTCCTCTTGTCCTCAATTCCCGTACTTGGGGCAAGATATTCTGTGCATCTAGCCAATCTATTCCTCTCATGATTTTGTACACCGCTATAAGATCATCCCTCATCCTCATGCTCTCCGAAGAATAAAGTCCTAGCCCGTTATGTTATATATTTTTTCATGCCACGTCATTCTTGGTTCTTGGTCCTCCAAAATATTACAAATGGAATTTAAACTGAAGTTAGAGAAGTCAATGTTCATACCGCTGGGGTATAAACTACACAAGCAAAATATGAGGTGCTGTTCCTCCAATTTGCGCTGGGCCTCACTCTGACAATGGAGGAGGCCCAGGACAGAAAGGTGCAATTGGGAATGGGAGGGGGAGTTGAAGTGCTGAGCTACCGGGAGATCAGGTAGGTTAAGACGGACTGAGCGGAGGTGTTCAGCGAAACGATCGCCGAGCCTGCGCTTGGTCTCGCCGATGTGGAGAAGTGTGTTTTCACACTTCCGTACCTCTTGCCTGATGGGAAAATGAATAACACAAAATAGTTAGAAGAAAGTTCCTGATCAGAAACGTCACCTGTCCATGTTCACCTGAGATGCTGCCTGACTCGCTGAGTTACCCCAACATTTTATGTCTATCGAAAGAAGATCGCTCTTGCATGTGCCCATGGGACGACAGATGGCACAATGGGCTAAGTGTTCGGCTGGCAACGGAAGGTAGCTGGTTCGAATCCCGCTTGGAGTGCATACTGTCGTTGTGTCCTTGGGCAAGACACTTCACCCACCTTTGCCTGTGTGTGTCCTTGGGCAAGACACTTCACCCACCTTTGCCTGTGTGTGTGGATGTAATTATGTGAAGCACTTTGGGGTCAATGCAAGTTGACTAAAAATGTGCTATATAAATAAAGAAATGTAATTTAATAATGACTCCACAGCAAGCCCCCCCGCATGATCAACATGCATTGTAAACATAAAAGATACAACTACTTATTTCACCCTCATACTGGATACACAGCAGTATCTCTCTGCGATGCTTTGCCTCCCTGTAGCAAACTAGTGTGGTACCCACTACCTAGAGGGCAGCACGGTGGCACAGCGGTAGAGTTGCTGCCTCACAGCGCAAGAGACCCGGGTTCGATCCTGACTTTGGGTGCTGTCTGTACGGAGTTTGTACGTTCTCCCCGTGACTTACGTAGGTTTTCTCCGGGATCTCCGGTTTTCTCCCACACTCCAAAGACGTACAGGTTTGTAGGTTAATTGGCTTGGTATAAATGTAAATTGGCCCTAGTGTGTGTAGGATAGTGTTGGTGTACGGGGATCGCTGGTCGCCGCGGATCCGGTGGGACGAAGGAGAAAGTTTTTTTTTCTAAACTAAACTAAAAATAACGAAACCATACCTCACATGTTTCCCTCCAAGTCACACACCGTCCTGTCTTTTCCTGGTCGTTGCTTCATCATCCTGATCCAGGAATTCTTGGAAAGTAACGGAATTCCTGTTTAGTATTTGCAGGATGACTTTCTATCACATGGTCTCAGCGGTGGTTTCAGAGGCATTTCGCCACCACTTTCTCAAGTACAATTAGCAAGAGGCAATAAATGGTGACCTTGTCTGGAAACACACCTACATTCTGTACACGATCAAAGTACATTGTAGATTGTCATCTACCTAGATGACAATCTACAGGCCAACAGGTCAAGGCGATTGGATCGCAGGCACAGGTTTGAGTATGTGTGTACTTGTAAGAAGGAACTGCAGATGCTGGTTTACACCGAAGATAGACACAAAATGCTAGAGTAACTCACCGTGACAGGCAGCATCTCTGGACAGTGTGGGTTTTCTCTGGGATCTTCGGTTTCCTCCCACACTCCAAAGACGTACAAGTTTGTAGGTTAATTGGCTTGGGTTTGCATACTGGGTATAAATGTAAATTGCCCCTAGTGTGTGTAGGATAGTGTTAATGTGCGGGGATCACTGGTCGGCGCGGATCCGGTGGGACGAAGGGCCTGTTTCCGAGCTGTATCTCTAAACTATAATCTAAACTAAACTAAACTACTAGCTAGCTCATTGGTGACCCTCGGACTATCCTTGATCGGACTTTGCTGGCTTTACCTTGCACTGAACGTTATTCCCTTATTGTGTATCTGTGGGTTGCAAATGGCTCGATTGTAATCATGTATTGTCTGTCTTCTGACTATGATTAGCACGCAACAAAAGCTTTTCACTGTACCTCGTTACACGTGACAATAAACTAAACTGAAATGAAATTTAAACGGCAATATCCTTTGATGTTCGTAACTATCTCATTACAAACCCATCACAGTAGAACCCCACATACTACCTGGAAAGCCCTAAACCGCCTCCGCTCTGCAGTTGGACGTTGCGGACTCGACCTGAAGATGTTGGGCTTCTCGGACTCTGACAGCCCTGTCCCACGGTACGAGTTCATTCCAAGAGCTCTCCCGAGTTTAAAAAAAATCAAACTCGTGGTAAGCACGGAGAATGAACGTAGCGGGTACGTCGGAGCTCGGGGACGTCTCTTAGCGGCTCGTAACGCTAACGGCAGGTACTCGGGAAGACTCGCTAACGGCAGGTAAGCACGGGAAGACTCGGGAAGATTTTTCAACACGTTGAAAAATGTCCACGAGAGCCCCGAGTACCGACGAGCCGCCATTACCGTAAATCTCCGAGTTTGAATCGGGGCAAACTCGGGAGAGCTCTTGCAATGAACTCGTACCGTGGGACAGGGGTTTCACTCTGTGGGAGAGGTACAGACAACGGCCCACCTACTGAGGCCTGCACTGCGGACGATCTCCGCAGAGGCACAGATGTGGCATTGGCCGCGGCAAAGCGCTGGCAGGACATCGTCTGATGCACGAACGAGCAAACGAACTGTAGAACCATTTAGAAAGAGGCATCTTACATCTTTTGGTGGAATTCAGCATTCCATTTCCTGAAGCGATTCTGTTCTACGCCACCACTTTATACGAGGAGGTTAGATTACTAACTTCCTGTTTGCAAAAAGTTAACATTGCACTGAAGCGTAAAACTAAACCCAAAAGGCCTGTTTATGTAAAATAAAATATCAGTTAACCAGCAAAGTTTCAGAATGCGTGGAGGCCAAGTCAATGGATATTTTCAAGGCAGATATAATAGATAGATTTTCAATTAGCACGGGTGTCAGGGGTTATGGGGAGAAGGCAGGAGAATGGGGTTAGGTGGGAGAGATGGGTCAGCCATGATTGAATGGTGGAGTAAGTCTTGATGGGCCGAATGGCCTAATTCTCCTCTTATCACGTGAACTTATGAATTTATGAATGGATAAATCAGCCTGGCCGAACACATCATTATCAACATCGTTGAAAACATCAATGGGCACGTTGCCTTATAGTGCCGTGTACGTCAGTGATCGCAACTTCTACTGAAGTGTGGATGGCCGTTGGCTCGCTAGGAGCTCATCCCCCCTTTGACAGGTCTTGTTTTTGGTCCTGCTGGGGGTCCACAGCCCCCTCCTCACCTGGCAAATCTGGTGTGGGAGACGGTTTAGTCGCCAACTATCCGACCATGGAGCAGGTAGCACGGATTACATGGTACCCGTGGCGGGGGAAAACTCCCCCCCCGACCTGACCTGACCAAACACAGCTGAAAGCCAAAAGGTTGCCAGTGTTGCAGCTGATAGAGTTGCTGCCTCACAGGGCCAGAGTCCCGGGTTGGATCCTGACCTCGGGTGCTGTCTGTGGGGAGTTTGCATGCTTTCCCTCTAACCAGGTGGATTTTGGACATCTGGTGGCGCTGTTGCTAGTTGCCGCCACCCACGGTCTGGCTGTCTTTTTTAATTTTGTTATGTTTAGAGTGTGTTTTTTTAGTTTTTTTCGGTATTTTATGTGGGGGGGAAGCGGGTATGGTAAGGGGGAAACCGTCATTCAGTCGCTTCCTGGCGAGGATGCGGCTATTATCTGAGTCGCATCCTCGCCCCCCCCCCCCTCGCGGCCTACCAGCTGGATTGGCGCGGCCTTTCCTGCCGGGACCGGACCAGAGCTTCAGCAGCGGCGGCGAGGCGCTGGATACATTGTGGAGTGCGCGAGGCCTTCCCGGGATCGCCGCTTGGAGCTCCGGAGTGCTGGCCCGCTGCTCCAACATCGTGGAGCTGTGGGTGCGGAGCTCCCAACGCGGGCGGCGCTGACTTTAACATCGCGGAGTCCTGGGATCCTTTGCCGGGGGTCGCCAGCACGAATCTCCGCCCAGCGCGGCCTGTGGACATCGGGAGCCGTGGACTCCGGTGGAAGGTGGCCGACTAGAGCTTCCCGGCGAGAGGGCCTGAACATCGGGCCGCCCGCTCTGGAGGCCCCGACCACAGGTGAACATTGGGGAACATCGGCGAGGAGATTGACTGGACTTTGGTTCCTTCCCTTACAGTAGGGAACTTTGGTGCCGCTGTGGGGATGTTTGTGTTGTGGACTATCATGTTCTGTGTATAGGGTTTTTTTAAATTTTATTTTTTTGTATGACTGTAAGGGAAAAATAATTTTGTTGTCTCTTCATTGAAGACAATGACAATAAATTAAATCAAATCAAATCAAAATCAAATTGCTGTAAATTGCTCCCTCCCTGTGGGTGACTGGTAGGATATTATTTCCCCCCACATGCCAAAAACATGCGGGTTTGGAGGTTAATTGGTCTCTGTAAGATGGCCCTGGTGTGCAGGGAGTGGATGCGAAACATAGAACTAGTGTGAACGGGTGATCGATGGTCGGCATGGACTTGGTGGGTCGAAGGGCCTGTTTCCATGGTGTATCTCCAATCTAAAATTCAGAGGTTGAGGGGAGTCTAGAACATCATGAGTGGCATAGATAGGGGAGACAGTCAGAACCTTTATCCCAGGGTGTAGATGTCCAATACTAGAGGGTGTATCTTTAAGGTGAGAGGGGAAAGGTTGAATGGAGATGTGTGCCACATGTTTTTTGCAAAATGTGGTGGAGCCTACAACGTATTGCTCGAGGCTTTTAGATAGGCACATGGAAGTGCAGGTAATAGAGGGATATGGATCACGTGCAGTTCATTTTAACTTGGCATCATGTTCGGCACAAACATTGAGGGGTCGAAGGGCCCATTCCTGCGCTGTACTGTTCTGTTTAGTTTAGTTTAGCTTAGTTTAGAGATACAGCACGGAAACAGGCCCTTCGGCCCACCGAGCCCGCGCCGATCAGCGATCCCCGCACACTACACCGGTGACAATTTTTACATTTATAATCCAAGCCAATTAACCTACAAACCTGTACGTCTTTGGAGTGTGGGAGGAAACCGAAGATCTCGGTGAAAACCCACGCAGGTCACGGGGAGAGCGTACAAACTCCGTACAGACAGCACCGGTAGTCGGGATCGAACCCGAGTGCTGCAAGCGCTGTAACAGGCAGCAACTCTACCGCTACGCCACCATCTATGTTAAACTAAACGTATGTCAGAATTACATTTTACATTCTCTCTTTTATCCGCACAGCAATACATGATAAAAGCAAGTGTTTTAATGACCCAGGTGGAAGATTTACTAATTTATTATTGTCACTAAATTTAGCAATGAACGAGGGGCTGCGCCTAGCTACATTTCTCAGTCACATAACGCTGACATACAAGTATTTACGGCACGTCTTAGGACTGTGGCACGGTGGCTCAGCGGGTGAGATGCTGCCTTACAGCGCCAGGGACTGATTCCAAGATGGCGACCAAGCCAGGCGACTATTTCCATGCTACCCATGGAATCAGATCTACAATCACATATTACAATCGCTCCACACTCTTAAATCTCCACTCCTACAGCAACATTTCTTACCCTCGGACTATCTTTGATTAGACATCACAGACTTTACCTTGCACTAAACGCTATTTCCCTTATCATGTATCTGTACACTGTGAGCGGCTCGATTGTAATCATGAAAATGTCTTTCCGCTGACTGGATAGCATGCAACAAAAGCTTTTCACTGTACCTCGGTACACGTGACAATAAACTAAACTGAACTGAACTGAGACCTGCGTTCGATCCTGACGGTGTCTGTACAGAGTTTGTACGTTCTCCCTGTGACCTGCGTGGGTTTTCACCGGGAGCTCCGGTTTCCTCCCGCACTCCAATGACGTACAGGTTTGCAGGTTAATTGGCTTGGGTAAAATTGTAAATTGTCCCTAGTGTGTGTAGGATTGTGTTAGTGTGCGGGGTGATCGCTGGTCGGCGCGGACTCGTTGGGAAGAAGGACCTGTATTCAGCGCTGTAACTCTTAACCAAACTAAACTAAAAACCAAAGATAGGCCCAAAATGCTGGAGTAACTCAGCGGGACAGGCAGCATCTCCGGAGAGAAGGAATGGGTGACGTTTCGGGCCGAGAAGAAGGATCCCGACCCGAAACGTCATCCATTCCTTCTATCCAGAGATGCTGCCTGTCTCGCTGAGTTACTCCAGCATTTTGTGTCAATCTTTTGTGTAAACCAGCATCTGCAGTTCCTTCCTAAACTAAAAATTAAAACTGATGCACCTGCAGTGAATGATCTTGTCAGAGGTTCTGATGTAAGAATCATTGGTACAAGATTTATAGACTCGGTAATTCAAAGTGAAGGATGAGTCACGAGGCCAGAGCTGAACGAATGATTCAGTTAAACCCATAAAACTGAAATTAGTTATAAAACCATCTGATAACCACAAACTAGTTTATCGGAATTGGTTCATCATAAGGACGGACCCAATTGTTTGCAGCGGAAAGATTGCTGGAAGGCACAGATGTGTGGAGTAAATGTCTATGAGTAATTTAAAAATTGCTTGAGTGAAGGGGCTGTCCCACTTGGGCGACCTAATCTGCGAGTTCTGGCGAGTTTGCCCTCGACTCATACTCGCAGCATGGTCGACACGAGGTCGTAGGAGGTCTTTGTAACTCTCCTTCATGCTCGAGAGTGGTCCTCGAGGCCTCAGTTAGGTCGCGGCGGATTTTTCAACATGTTGAAATATGCCTGCAAGTAAAAAAAGGTCGCCATGGAAAAAATCGAAACTTTTTTACTCGTAGGTTTAGTCCTAGTTGGTTGTAGTTGGTCGGCATGTTAGTCGTAGGGAATCGAGGGTAGTCGAAGGTAGTCGTAGATAATCTTCATCATAGTCGAAGGGAGGTCGAAGGAGGTCGAAGGAGATCGAAGGAGGTCGTCATCACTCTCCACTATTCAGTGTCCAATTTTCCCGAAGCTAGTCGTAGCTAGTCTTCAACATAGTCGAGGGAGGTTGAAGGAGGTCTTCTACATAGTCAAAGGAGGTCTTCAACATGTCATATTTTCAAACTCTCGTAAACTCTTCTAAACTCGGCAATTAGGTCGCTGCAGTGGGACAGCCCATTAACTCACCCGCATCTCTGGGAACAGACACAAAAAGCTGGAGTAACTCAGCGGGACAGGCAGCATCTCTGGAGAGGAGGAATGGGCGACGTTTTCGGGTCGAGAACCTTCTTCAGGCATCTCCAGCATCTCTGGAGACTCTGTGTAGTCACCCGATCTATTCCTCTCATGATTTGGTTCACCTCAATAAGATCACCCCTCATCCTCCTGCGCTCCAACTAATAAAGTCATAGCCTGCCTAACTTCTTCCTGTGCGTCTTTGGAGATGTGGGAGGAAACCGGAGCACCCGGAGAAAACCCGCGTAGGTCGCTGGGAGAGCATACAAACTCTCCGTACAGACAGCACCCGTGGTCAGGGTCGAAACCGGGACTCTGGCGCTGTGAGGCAGCAATTCCACCGCTGCACCACCGTACCGTCCTAAAGGGCCAGTCCCACTCAGGCGATATTTCAGGCGACTGCTGGCGACAGTCACAGTCGTGGTGGGACGCCGAAATGGACCCACCCTGCGACAGTGTCTACGATGCGCTGCCACCTAGTCGACGTCAAGCTACGACAAGCTACGTCGACCGGCGTACCACACAATTCCTCGCGACTTGGGACATCGACCTACGACCACACAGGCGACAACCTACGACAACCGAAGTCAACCGACCTCCAACCGCGACAAGCTGCGACAAGCAACAACCTTGTCGGCGACAACTGAAGACAAGCCGGTTGACGTAGGTTGACGTAGTTTGTCGCGAATGGTACTCACCGAGGTCATCACCCGGCGACAACCTACGTCATCCTGGCGACATCCTGGCAACAACCTACGACAGGAGAAGACAGGCAACGTCAAGCCCACTGTCGCCGAAATGTTTTGAACATTTCGACATCCAGCGGCGACAAGGAAAATGTTACGACACTTGAGGAGACAACTCACGACAATACAGGCATCACCCTGCGTCACCCAGCGTCCATGTGGCGTAAGTGGGGCAGGTCCTTAAATCTTTTCACTGTACCTCGGTACAAACCTAAACTTAAACAATAATAAACCTGAACCTAAACCTAAAAAGAAAAAGTGAAAAAGAAACATTGCTGGGAAGGTCCAGAACCAGGAGTCACAGTTTAAGAATAAGGGGTAGGTCATTTAGGACTGAGATGAGGAAAAACATTTTCACCCAGAGTTGTGAATCTGTGGAATTCTCTGCCACAGAAGGCAGTGGAGGCCAATTCACTGGATGTTTTCAAGAGAAAGTTAGATTTAGCTCATAGGGCTAATGGAATCAAATGATATGGGGAAAAAGCAGGAACGGGGTACTGATTTTGGATTATCAGTCATGATCATGTCAAATAGCGGGTGCTGGCTCGAAGGGCCGAATCGTCTACTCCTGCACCTATTTTCTATGTTTCTATGTTTCTAACTTCTCCGTGGATTGTCACCTTGTCGTGGTGGAGAAGCTTGTGTGGACCTGAGATCCTGAGAGCGATGCCGTCTGGAGCTACGCTCCTGGTAGGGCCACCCATGGCGGTAAGGTCGAGGGGGAGGTCTCTGACAAAGAGCAATCCAACCAAGACCTCAACGGTGGAACAGGCGGAGGACGATGGCTGACCTTAGTGGAGCGTCACAACGGCTGGGAAGGCGGATGAAGGCTGCAGCAGAAAAGGGTCTCCGGTCGTCTTGGACTCCATGCCACTGGATCCTGACCCAGATCTGTCAAGGACCGTGGGGTGGCTGTCTGTGCACCAGTCTCCCCACGTTAAACAAAGTCACGCACAGGCGTCCTCCAACCCTGGAGACACCCATGGTCAGGGGGGGCTGAGAATATGTTTCTAAATAGGATTTGCATGACTAAACATTGAATATGTTCAAATTTACTGAATGAAATTTTGTGCATTAGAACTTAAACGCAAAACCCTACTTGTTATCGATCTATGTGTAGGAAGGAACTGCAGATGCTGGTTTTGAACGAAGATGGACACAAAAAGCTGGAGTAAGTCAGCGGGTCAGGCAAGTCTGAAGAAGGGTCTCGACCCAAAATGTTACCTGTTCCTTTTCTCCAGAGATGCTGCCAGACCCGCTGAGTTACCTCAGCCATTTGTGTCCGTCTTGTTATTGATTTACATAGCTCCAAATAAATAATCACCTGAAGAAATAGTTTTAAACTCGTAAATATTGATCGCGAAAACATTTGACGGTTTTTAAACTTCTGAAATAAATTAGTTGTGTCAAATTATTCATAGCTGGTGTGCAATATTTCTTTAAAAAACCTCGCCTGCCGTATTCCACCCCTCAATGTATGAATTGGCTGTGAACTGTGCTCCCGGCAGACAATATACTTAAACTAAACCCTGAACTCTAATCCAAAAATGTGGAAAATGAATGCTAACGTTTTCATACTTTGCAGTTAGGGCTTAGCGTATGTAAACCATACAAACGTCCACAGTTTTGGATAAGGTTTCCAATACACTTACTAGCCTTTTCCCTGACTGAGTACTCACAATGGGATTCCACAGTTAGCCATGGATTATCCTCTGTTTGCCTACTTGTAATCTGCATTCCTCTGATAAGCGTTTTAAAATAGCTGGGGAATTTTGTCTAAAACAGATTGAACATAAACAGCCCGATTTCAATGCCTCCTAAGTATTGTCTTAAAACATGTAGTGGGATTGAAAGTGTCTTTGCAGTTCATTTGAAGCTATAGAGGGCACTGTTTGGTCTTAATTGAATCTTTGAATCAGAGGGCGGTGGAGGCAGGTTCTCTGGATGCTTTCAAGAGAGAGTTAGATAGGGCTCTTATAAATAGCGGAGTCAGGGGATATGGGGAGAAGGCAGGAACGGGGTACTGATTGGGGATGATCAGCCATGATCACATTGAATGGTGGTGCTGGCCCGAAGGGCCAAATGGCCTACTCCTGCACCTATTGTCTATTGTCTATTGTCTATTTTCTATTGAAACCATTAATGAATTTTAAAAATATAGGATGCTGGTTTAAACCGAAGATAGACGCATAATGCTGGAGTAACTCAGCGGGACAGGCAGCATCTCTGGAGGGAATGTTGTTTATAATGATTTTTTTTAAAACTGGCGTTCGCAACCAAGAGATTCTTTTTAGCAAACTTTTCTCTGTATTTTCTCATCTGAGAAGGGGCGGCGCGGTGGCGCAGCGGGTAGAGATGCTGCCTTACAGCACCAGAGACCCGGGTTCAATCCTGACTACGGGTGCTGTCTGTACGGAGTTTGTACGGAGTTCTCCCTGTGGCCTGCGTGGGTTTCCTCTGGGTGCTCCGGTTTCCTCCCACACTCCAGGTTTGTAGGTTAATTGGCCGGTGAATATTATAAACTGTCTCCAGTGTGTGTCGGATGGTGCTAGTGTACGGGGTGATTGCTGGTCGGCTTGGACTCGGTGGGCCGAAGGACCTGTTTTCACATTGTATCTCTAAATTAGAGAGCTCTCTTTTAGAAAGGAGATGAGGAGAAACTTTTTTTAGTCAGAGGGTAGTTAATCTGTGGAACTCATTGCCACAGATGGATGCAAAGGCCAAGAGTGGATATATTTTAAGGCAGAGATAGACACATTTTTGATTAGAACGGGTGTCAAGGGTTATGAGGAGAAGGCAGCTAAATGGGATTAGGAGGCAGAGATCAGCCATGATTGAATGGCAGAGTGGACTCTGTGAATTCAAGAGGGATCAAAATAGACAATAGACAACAGGTGCAGGAGTAGGCCATTCAGCCCTTCGAGCCAGCACCGCCATTCAATGTGATCATGGCTGATCATCCCCAATCAGTATCCCGTTCCTGCCTCCTCCCCATATCCCCTGACCGCTATTTTTAAGAGCCCTATCTAGCTCCCTCTTGAAAGCATCCAGAGAACCCGCCTCCACCGCCCTCTGAGGCAGAGAATTCCACAGACTCACCACTCTCTGTGAGAAAAAGTGTTTCCTCGTCTCCATTCGAAATGGCTTACTCCTTATTCTTAAACTGTGGCCCCTGGTTCTGGACTCCCCCAACATCGGGAACATGTTTCCTGCCTCCGTGTCCAAACCCATAACAATCTTATATGTTTCAATGAGATTGCTTCTCATCCTTCTAAACTCGAGAGTGTACAAGCCCAGCTGCTCCATTCTCTCAGCATATGACAGTCCCGCCATCCCGGAAATTAACCTTGTAAACCTACGCTGGACTCCCTCAATAGCAAGAATGTCCTTCCTCAAATTAGGGGACCAAAACTGCACACAATACTCCAGGTGTGGTCTCACTAGAGCTCTGTACAACTGCAGAAGGACCTCTTTGCTCCTATATTCGATTCCTCTTGTTATAAAGGCCAACATGCCATTCACTTTCTTCACTGCCTGCTGTACCTGCATGCTTACTTTCATAGGGTCCAGATGAGGTGAATGGTTACAGTCTTTTTCCCATGGAAGGGGGGCTTAAAACTAGAAGGTATAGATTTAGTGTTCTCTATAAGAACACAGGATGCGGGCTACACTGCGAGGGAGCATTGACATTGACAAGCAATTGCTTAGATTTACATTTGTTCAATGGTGCTCTGTTAGACAATGTTACAAACAGCCTTTAATATTTTTGGCTTACAGTAACAAACATACTTTTTAGCTGTTGAAAATAAATTTGTATTTGAAAGCAATTCATTGTTTATGTTGCGGTGTCATATTATTATATTACCCCTGCGCTAGAGGTAGGAAACATTTCCCCAATGTTTGGGGGAGTCCAGAGCTAGGGGCCACGGTTTAAGAATAAGGGGAAGGCCATTTAGAACAGAGATGAGGCCTACTCCTGCACCTATTGTTTATTGTCTATTTACCAGTGCCCTCTCCTAATTGTCCATTTGCTGGTGCCCTTCCCTAATTCCCCACTGTAGTGCCTGTTGTTGCCCTGTTCGATGTTCTATAACCTATGTGCTATTACATGGATCTAATTGAAAGAAAACTGAAGATAGGCACATAGGCTGGCGTAACTCAGTGGGAAAGGCTGCCTCAGGAGAAAAGAAATAGGTGGCATTTCAGGTCAAAACCCATTGTCAGGCAAGTTAAGAAAAATTGCTTGTTCTGACAAGCACCTATTTTGCAAATCGTTATTTCGAGATGATCCTAGTATTTGCCAATGTAGGACTGTCTTTATTAGACAAGAGATACATTGCGGAAACAGGCCCTTTGGTCCGAGTCCGTGCCGACCAGCGATCACCCCGTGCTCCAGCACTAACCTACACACATCAGGGAGATTTTTTTTACCAAAGCCAATTAACCTACAGACCTGTACGTCTTTGGAGTGTGTGAAAAACCCGGAGCCCCCGGGGAAAACCCACACAGGTCACGGGGAGAACGAACAAACTCCGTCCAGACAGCACCCGTAGTCAGGATCGAACCGGGGTCTCTGGCGCTGTGCCACCGTGCCACCCTATTGTTGAACCCTATTGGCCTTGATCGTTCATCTTGATTTCCCACTGAATAACATACCTCGTTCATTCGGTCACGTTACATATTTTAGTCGCTTTAGTGCACGTGTTACTTCAATTAAAGTTAGCCGACACTGATGTGGAACTTCACACCTGCAGCTGGATTAATGGTCATTAGTGTCACGGTTTTATTGTTCTACTGGGAGAATGTACAAACTCTGTGGTCGGGATCGAACCCGGGGTCTCCGGCGCTGTAAAGGGCCTGTCCCACTTGGGCGTCGTTTGCGCGTCACGCAGATGGCGCGCAAAGATTTTGTACATCCCCAAAACCCTGGGGCGCCGCACGTGACCGTGCATCACTGCTTACGACACCACGCACCATGCGCTCATAATGCGCACCATGCACGCATCAAGGGCGTGTCATGACGCGTGCGTTGTGCGGCGTGACACGTAAATGATGTAGTGTAAATGACGCACAAATGACACCCAACTGGGACAGGCCCGTAAGGCAGCAACTCTACCGCAGTTAGCGCAATCTCTTGGCACAATTGCACAAATGTCTTCAGCAACTTTAAAAAAATTATTTTTTATTGGAAATGGGAAACACAGGAAACCTTTCTGCCGTATTGACACGATCGTTAATACCCCGGCAGCCAGTGGAAGTTTCTTCCCTCAGTATAGATAACTGGAACTCCAGTTTGCTGTTAATCCACTTTGATGAGGTTGCAGCAACCGAGCTTCCGCCCGCTACCTAATGGCTCCCAGCTTGGGGACGCCATTAGTCTTTCACAGCAGGCTGCTTCAGTCTGGACCGCTGCCAGAGAGTGGAAATGTTGCTCCCTTGGGAATGGGAAACGAGGATCAGTTCTACACAAGCCAGTGGCCACAGGAAATCGAGGCACTTGTGCACTTGGACCTCTGCAGCTTCACCAGAAGGAGAGCTTGTTACCGTCAATGTTACACTGCTTAATTTGACAGCTGTTTGTATATTCGTATCACTTCCCAAGTGTAATCCCCGAAGGGGAAAAACGGCAAGGGTTTACCGAAGATAGACACAAAATGCTGGAGTAACTCAGCGGGACATGCAGCATCCCCGGAGAGAAGGAATGGGTAACATTAAGGGGATGTAATGCAGAGGCTCTATAAGGCGCTGGTCAGGCCGCATTTGGATCACATTATGATCAGCCATGATCACATTGAATGGCGGTGCTGGCTCGAAGGGTGAATGGCCTACTCTTGCACCTATTGTCTATTGTCTATTGGAACATTGTGAGCAATTTTGGGCACCATATCTGAGGAAGGATGTGCTGGCTCTGGACAGGGTCCAGAGGAGGTTTACAAGAATGAATAGGTTGACCTATGATGAGCGTTTGTCGGCATATTCGCTGGAGTTTAGAGGAATGGGGGGGGGGGGGGGGGGGGGGGGTGGGGGGACCTCATTGAAACGTACAGAATAGTGAAAGGCTTGGATAGAGTGGATGTGGAGAGGAAATTTCCACTAGCGGGGGAAGTCGAGGACCAGAGGACGTAGTCTCAGAATTAAAGGACATTCCTTTAGGAAGGAGATGAGGAGGTTTTTATTTTGTCAGAGGGTGGTGAATCTGTGGAAATCTTTGACACAGAAGGCTGTGGAGGCCGTCAATGGATATTTTTAAGGCAGAGATAGAAAGATTCTTGATTAGTACAGGCAGGAGAATAGGGTTTGGAGTGAGAGCTAGATCAGCCACGATTGAATGGTGGAGTAGACTTGATGGGCCGAATGACCTAATTCTGCTCCCATCACTTATGATCTGATGATTTAACGATATACTAACAAGGAATTACAGATGCTGGTTTATCAACAAAAGCTTTTCACTGTACCTCAGTACACGTGACAATAAAACTAAAGTGAACTGAATGCCAGCGACACAAAATATTGCTGGGGTAACTCAGCGGGTCAGGCAGCATCTCTGGAGAACATGGATAGGTGATGTTTTTGATACAGTCTGAAGATGGGTCCTGAGCTTATGGTCTCCGAGAATTTTTCAACATGTTGAAAAATTAGCGGCGACCAGAATGAAGCCGCTGTGGAGAGTAGCGAGAATTCACGTGCCATAGGTGAGTCGCCAGGGGGTCCTAGTGGGTTGCCAGCAGGTCAAAGGTTCTCGTAGGTTCTGGTAGGTTGTAGCCGGTGCTGACCGGTGAATTTCATTGGCTCATTGGGGGGAAAAAAACATAAGTAGTAGTTTTCAGAACCAAGGATAACCGACCGGTAATGTTAAATGTCCGCCGAGCTTCACAGCCGTGTATCTCTGGCTTCTTAAAAGTTCTCCACTCCTTCTACCCCCCTTCTTCCCCCTTCTCCCCCCCCCCTCTTTTAAAGGACTTCCCGTACACTGTGCTTTCACCGTTTTAATTACAGCGCCAACCTTCCTGTTCATCGCGGTGTGTGTCTGTATCACATTGGCTTTGAATTTCACTTAGACAGCGCTCCCCCCGCTTGCCCTGTCCCCCGCCTGCATAACGGGCTGGTGAAGGAAGCGATGCGTGCGTGTGTGTTCCACTCTGACAGTCGCCGTTCCAGTTGCCGGTTTTTCAGGCGACTGCCGGCAACTTGACAGTCACCGGCAGTTGCCTGAAAAATCGCCTTAGTGGGACAGGCCCATTAGGAAGTTCAGCGTGTCCCCTACAACTCTCACCAACTTCTACAGATGCAGCCCAGACCATCACACAAACCCACCTCCCTTCTATTGACTCCATCTACACCTCACGCTGCCTCGGCAAGGCCAGCAGCATAATCAAGGACGAGTCGCACCCTGGCCACTCCCTCTTTTCCCCTCTCCCATCAAGCAAAAGGTATAGAAGTCTGAAAATGCACACATCCAGATTCAGGGACAGTTTCTTCCCAGCTGTTATGAGGCAACTGAGACATCCTACCACGCTGCAGTCCGAAGAAATGTCATTACCCGAATTGTCGCCTGTCCATGTTCTTCAGAGATGCTGCCTGACCCGCTGAGTTACTCCAGCACTCTGTATCTTTAATGTGTATGGGTTTCCTAATAGTGAATTTCAATCTTCCATGTTTGTAATTTCCTTTAGCATCGCGGAATGGCGCCCCCAGCCTCCGTTGTTGCACTTCACCAAGACAATTGGCAACAATAAGTAGAACACAGCACCAGGGACGCGGGTTCAATCCTGACTACAGGCGCTGTCTGTATGGAGTTTGTACGTTCTCCCCGTGACCTGCGTGGGTTTTCTCCGAGATCTCCGGTTTCCTCCCACACTCCAAAGACGCACTGGTTTGTAGGTTAATTGGCTTGGTGTCATTGCAAATTATCCCTAGAGTATAGGATAGTGTGTGAAGTGATCGGCGGTCGGCAAGGACTCGGTGGGCCGAGGGGCCTGTGTCTCTAAACTAAGCTAAATTGGAAAGAGATGAGCTGATACACTAATCTAACTGGCACCTTGGAGAAGGCAGGAGGTTTGGTTCACAGCAGATTTGAATCATAGACAACCTACAACACAGAAAAAGACTCAATGGCCATAATTTTTTTTTAAAGGGAGAATGTGAAATCATAGATACATAGAAAATAGGTGCAGGAGGAGGCCATTCGGCCCTTCAAGCCAGCACCGCCGTTCATTGTGATCATGGCTGATCGTCCCCAATCAATAAACCATGCCTGCCTTCTCCCCATATCCCCTGATTCCACTAGCCCCTAGAGCTCTATCTAACTCTCTCTTACAGTAAATCCATCCAGTGATTTGGCCTCCACTGCCCTCTGTGGCAGGGAATTCCTTCTTCTTCTTCTTGCGTATGGCGTGCACAGCCTAAAGTTGTAGGACAACTTGTTCTATTTGATCTTATTTGATTGGGTACGCCAGGTTGATTGCATTCGTCGAAACAGGGCGGACCACGTGAAGGTTGCAATCTCCCACCCCGCAGGGAATTCCATAAATTCACAACTCTCTGGGTGAAAAAGGTTTTTCTCACCTCAGTCTTAAATGGCCTCCTCTTTATTCTAAGACTGTGGCCCCTGGTTCTGGACTCGCCCAACATTGGGAACATTTTTACTGCATCTAGCTTGTCCAGTCCTTTTATAATGTTATATGTTTCTATAAGATCCCCCCCTCATCCTTCTAAACTCCAGTGAAGACAAGCCTAGTCTTTTCAATTTTTCCTCATATGACAGTCCCGCCATCCCAGGGATCAATCTCGTGAACCTACGCTGCAATGCCTCAATCACAAGGATGTTCTTCCTCAAATTAGGAGACCAAAACTGTACACAATAGACCAAAACTGTACACAAATTGGATGTGTCAGTATTGCAGCTGAGCTAAGAGGACTATTGAGGCATGAGGCAGGAGCTGGCAAAGATTGGCTGGAAAGGGGCTTTAGTAGGGGGCCAATAGAGCAGCAATATCAGGAATTTCTGCGGATAATTCGGAAGGTGCAGGATCATTTCATTCCAAAGAGGAAGAACGATTCCAGGGGAGGAATGACAACCATTGCTGACAAGGAAGGTCAAGCACAACATAAACGCAAAAGAGAAGGCCTGTAACATTGCAAAGATTGGTGGAAGATTAGTTGATTGGGATGTTTTTGAAGACCAACAAAAGGTCACTAAAAGGACTACAAGGAGAGAAAAGATGAAGTACGAATGTACTCCATGACCCCATCCCCGACCTCTACCTCCGCCTACATCGACGACTGCTTTGGTGCCACCTCCTGCACCCACACACAACTGACTGACTTCATCAACTTCACCACTAACTTCCATCTGGCACTCAAATACACCTGGACCATTTCTGACACTTCCCTACCATTTCTTGACCTCACTATCTCCATCGCAGGTGATAGACTTCTGACCGACATCCACTATAAACCCACTGACTCCCATGGCTATCTAGACTACACTTCTTCCCACCCTGCTTCCTGTAAGGGACTCCATCACCTACTCCCAATTCCTCCGTCTACGCCGCATCTGCTCCCAGGGTGAGGTGTTCCACACCAGGGCATCGGAAATGTCCTCATTCTTCAAGGAACGGGGGTTCCCCTCTTCTACTATAGATGAGGCTCTCACCAGGGTCTCTTCCATACCCCGTAACACTGCTCTCTCTCCCCATCCCCCCACTTGGAACAAGGGCAGAGTCCCCCTAGTCCTCACCTTCCACCCCACTAGCCGTCACATACAACAAATAGTCCTTCATCATTTTCACCACCTCCAACGTGACCCCACCATTCGCCACATCTTCCCACTCCCCCCCGGGCACTTTCCGCAAAGACCGATCCCTCCGTAACTCCCTGGTCAATTCTTCCCTTCCCACCCACACCACCCCCTCCCCGGGCACTTTCCCTTGCAACCGCAGGAGATGCTACACTTGTCGCTTTACCTCCCCCCTCGACTCCATTCAAGGACCCAAGCAGTCGTTCCAGGTGCGACAGAGGTTCACCTGCACCTCCTCCAATGTCATCTATTGCATCCGCTGCTCTAGATGTCAGCTGATCTACATCGGTGAGATCAAGCGTAGGCTCGGCGATCGTTTCGCCGAACACCTCCGCTCGGTCCGCATTAACCAACCTGATCCTCCCGGTGGCTCAGCACTTCAACTCCCCCTCCCATTCTGAATCCGACCTCTTTGTCCTGGGCCTCCTCCATTGTCAGAGTGAGCACCACCGGAAATTGGAGGAGCAGCACCTCATATTCCGCTTGGGCAGTCTGCACCCCAGCGGCATGAACATTGACTTCTCCAATTTCCGGTAGCCCTTGCTGTCTCCCCTTCTCAGCTCTCCCTCAGCCCGCTGGCTCCTCCTCTTCCTTTCTTCTCCCCGCCCCCCCCCCCCCTCATCCTCTTCCTTTCTTCTCCCCGCCCTCCCCCCTAAATGCTGCTGCACCCGCTGAGTTTCTCCAGCACTTTTGTCTAAGTACGAATGTAAGCTAGCCAATAATATAAAAGCGGATAACAAGAGTTTCTACGGATATATAAAGTGTAAAAATGAGGCAAGAGTGGATTTTGGGCTGCTGGAGAATAATGCAGGAGAAGTGATTACGGGAAATCAAGAAATGGCAGAGGTGTTGAATAACATTTTTGCATCAGTCTTCACAGTGGAAGACACCAGCAATGTGCCTGCAAACCTACAGAGTCAGGGCCTGGGAGTTAGTGGAGCAGCGATTACTAAGGAGAAGGTGCTAGGAAAATTAAAAGGTCTGAGGGTGGATCTGTGTTTTCATACCTTGACCGACCATATCTCTTAAACCCCTGTCCCACGGTACGAGTTCATTCCAAGAGTTCTCCCGAGTTTGCCCTGATTCGAACTCGGAGATTTACGGTAATGGCCGCTCGTCGGTCCTCGGGGCTCTCGTGGACATTTTTCAACATGTTGAAAAATCTTCCCGAGTCTTCCCGTGCTTACCTGCCGTTAGCGAGTCTTCCCGAGTACCTGCCGTTAGCGCTAAGAGACGTCCCCGAGCTCCGACGTACCCGCTACGTTCATTCTCCGTGCTTACCACGAGTTTGATTTTTTTTAAACTCGGGATAGCTCTTGGAATGAACTCGCACCGTGGGACAGGGCCATATGTTTCCCTCTCTCCAGACTCTCAGTGTGAAGAAGGGTCTTGACCCGAAACATCACCCATTCCTTCACTCCAGAGATGCTGCCTGTCCCGCTGAGTTACCCCAACATTTTGTGTCTATCTTTGATTGTTCTCATGTATAGTACGATTAATTTGACCGGACAGCACACAAACGAAAGCTTTTCACTGTATCTTGTTACACCTAACAATAATAAATTAATACCAATATTTGTGTAAATCGTTCATCACATATTCAATGTGACTTTTACCTTTAATTTAACAGTTTGGTTTAGTCTAGTTTATTGCCACGTGTACCGAGGTACAGTGAAAAGCTTTTGTTGCGTGCTACCCAGTCAGCGGAAAGACAATACGTGATTACAATCGATCCATTTACAGTATACAGATACATAAGGGAATAACGTTTAGTGCAAGGTAAAGCCAGCAAAGTCCGATCAAGGATAGTCCGAGGGTTACCAGTGAGGTTCAGCACTGGTCACTGGTTGTGGTAGGATGATTCAGTTGCCTGATAACAGCTGGGAAGAAACTGTCCCCAAATCTGTAGGTGTGCGTCTTCACACTTTAATACATTTTGCCCGATGGGAGAGGGGAGAAGAGGGAGTGGCCAGGGGTGCGACTCATCCTTGATTATGCTGCTGGCCTTGCCGAGGCAGCATGGGGTGTAAATGGAGTCAATGGAAGGGAGGTTGGTTTGTGTGATGGTCTGTGCTGCGTCCACAATTCACGGCAATTTCTCGCGGTCTTGGATGGAGCTGTTCCCAAACCAAGCTGGGATGCATCCTGATAAAATGCTTTCTGTGGTGCATCTGTAGAAGTTGGTGAGAGTTGTAGGGGACATGCCAAACCTCCTCAACCTTCCAAGGAAGCAGAGGCATTGGTTTATACTTTTCTCTATCTGATTGCAGTTTCCAGTTTCCAGTTTCCGATGGAAAATGAAAGCTTCATATATTTCTGTTTTCAAGATTTCTTTATTATTTTAACATTAATCGGATTCAGAAAAATCGAGAGCCTCTGGTTCATATTAAAGGAAAAAAAATGGATTCCATATTGCATGTTAACAGAAACAACAGGACATGACTTTGAAATGACTAATAATAAATTTATGTTGGAATCCTTGAAGGTTAATGAAAGAGATTTTAAAGACTCCATATTTAGATTGTACTAGCTCCCACACAAGTATCGAGACAGTAAATTAGGTAAACCAATTAAAGGTCTCAGTTGGGTAAAAAAAAGCATAACCAAATAAATAGTTATTCCTATTGAATTCTAACAAAATGGGCGGAACGGTGTCGCCGCGGTAGAGTTGCTGTCTTACAGCGCCAGAGACACAGGTTTGATTCTCAAAGGTCTCCAGTGAGGTAGATGGGAGGTCAGGACCTCACTCGAGTATTGTTTAAAATATTACGATTTTTTTTAGGGAACAAAGAAGATTTTCTTCTTCCCTACAAGGTTACTTTCCCGGGATGGCGGGACTGTCATGTGTTGAGAGAATGGAGCAGCTGGGCTTGTACACTCTGGAGTTTAGAAGGATGAGAGGGAATGTTATTGAAACATATAGAATTATTAAGGGTTTGGACACGCTGGAGGCAGGAAACATGTTCCCGATGTTGAGGGAGTCCAGAACAAGGGGCCACAGTTTAAGAATAAGGGGTAAGTCATTTAGAAGGGAGACGAGGAAGCACTTTTTCTCACAGAGAGTTGTGAGTCTGTGGAATTCTCTGCCTCAGGTGGATGCTTTCAAGAGAGAGCTAGATAGGGCTCTTAAAAATAGTGTAGTCAGGGGATATGGGGAGAAGGCAGGAACAGGGTACTGATTGGGGATGATCAGCCATGATCACATTGAATGGCTCGAAGGGCCAAATGGCCTACTCCTGCACCTATTGCCTATTGTCTATTTTCTATTGCCTAAGTACTTCAAAGAAATGCAGAAGAATTGCATGGATTGAATGAAATGATTCTGATCATTGAGTTTGTTTTATTTTGGAATAACATGATTCACATTGGCTTCACTGTCTTTTGGAGAGATTGGAGGTGAAAGACACAGTTCATGTCATGTCACTGTGGAACAGGCAAATATACAGCTGTACATGCAATTGACATAAAATTAAGATGCTAGGACTAGTAACAGGATGTAACAGGATGTCATTGAACCAAGGTAGGGACCTTTGCCAGGAATGAATATGAAATGAATAAGTAACAATGACACAAAACAGAGGAGCAGCGAAAATAAGAACAATTGATAAATCGGAGAATGAAACAGCAAAATCATGTTTTCTTGGGGGTAATATTACAACTTGGAGAATTTGATGCAGGTTTCTGTGTGGCACAGCGGTAGAGTTGCTGCCTTACAGTGCCAGAGACCCGGGTTCGATCCTGACTACGGGTGCTGTCTGCGCGGAGTTTGGACGTTCTCCCCGTGACCACGTGGGTTTTCTCCGGGTGATGCAGATTCCTCCCACACTTCAAAGACGTACAGGTTTGTAGGTTAATTGGTTTCGGTAAAGATTGTTAATTGTCCCTAGTGTGTGTAGGACAGTGCTAGTGTGATCCCTAGTTGGCGTGGACTGGTCTGAAGTGCCTGTCTTCACTCAGTATCTCAAAAGGCTAAAAGAAATCTCTGAGGGTTTAGTTTAGTTTAATTTAGAGATACAGAGCGAAACCAGGCCCCTTCGGCCCACGCAGGTCATGGGGAGAAGGGACGGACAGGACCTATAGTCAGGATGGAACCCGGATCTCTGGCGCTGTGAGGCAGCAACTCTACCGCTGCACCACCGTGGTTGTGGCAATCAAATTTGGTATTGGTCTGGTGTTGTTATTATAATTAATTGTTTATTGAAGCGTGAACATGTTCTTCTTCTGCAGACGATCATTTCTCTGCGTCTGGCTGCAGCCTAATGTTTAAAATGTTGTCATTGAAAGCCTGTGAAAGTTTAATCAAAACCAAAAGGGATAATTGAACTTCACTTAAAAGAATATCAAGACTTCTATCAGTGACGTTGGGTGTAGCCAAGGATAATGTGCAAGGAGTTGAGTATAGGAGCAAAGAGGTCCTTCTGCAGTTGTACAGGGCCCTAGTGAGACCACACCTGGAGTATTGTGTGCAGTTTTGGTCCTCAAATTTGAGGAAGGTCATTCTTGCTATTTAGGGAGTGCAGAAGTTAATTCCCGGGATGGCGGGACTGACACATGCTGAGAGAATGGAGCAGCTGGGCTTGTATACTCTGGAGTTTAGAAGGATGAAACATCTTGAAACATATACGATTATTAAGGGTTTGGACACGCTAAAGGCAGGAAACATGTTACCGATGTTGGGGGAATCCAGAACCAGGGGCTACAGTTTAAGAATAAGGGGTAAGCCATTTAGAACGGAGATGAGGAAACACTTTTTCACACAGAGAGTTGTGAGTCTGTGGAATTCTCTGCCTCAGAGGGCAGTTCTCTGGATACTTTCCAGAGAGAGCTAGATAGGGCTTTTAAAGATAGCGGAGTCAGGGGATATGGGGAGAAGGCAGGAATGGGGTACTGATTGTGGATGATCAGCCATGATTACATTGAATGGCGGTGCTGGCTCGAAGGGCCGAATGTCTTCCTCCTGCACCTGTTGTCTATTGAATACAAACAGAATCTTAGGGCGGCGCAGTGGCGTAGCGGTACAACTACTGCCTCACAGCGCCAGAGACCCAGGTTCGATCCCGACCACGGGTGCTGTCTGTACGGAGTTTGTATGTTCTCCCCGTTTTATCCTTGTAATATCATTGCTGAGGTGACCCGTTGTCTTGTCAAAAACATTTCATTGTACCATTGACCCTGTGTTAACCTACATATGACAAATAAAAACTGAACTGAACTGAACTGACCTGCGTGGGTTTTCTCCGAGATCTTCGGATTCCTCCCACAATCCAAAGACGTGCAGGTTTGTAGGTTAATTGGCTTGGTATAAATGTATAAATTGTCCCCAGTGTGTGTAGCGTAGTGTTAAGTCCCTGTCCCACTTAGGAGAACTAAACAGCAACCTCAAGTGGCCTTAGGTCGAGGTGACCTGCAACCTCCTACCACATTCCACGCATATGTTGAAAACCTTCCTCGACTATGAAGAAAACCGGCTTCGAGTAGACCTGCGACTAAAAAGTGATCGATTTTTAAAACGGCAACCTATTTTTAGTTGAAGGTACACAAAATTGCTGGGGAAACTCAGCGGGTGCAGCAGCATCTATGGAGCGAAGGAAATAGGCGACGTTTCGGGCCGAAACCCTTCTTCAGACTGATGGGGGGTGGGGAAAGAAAGAAGGAAAAAGGGAGGAGGAGGAGGAGCCCGAGGGCGGGCGGATGGGAGGGTGGGAGGAGACAGCTAGAGGGTGAAGGAAGGGGAGGAGACAGCACGGGCTAGCCAAATTGGGAGAATTCAATGTTGATGCCATAAGGACGCAAGGACCCCAGACGGAATATGAGGTGCTGTTCCTCCAATTTCCGCTGTTGCTCACTCTGGCAATGGAGGAGACCCAGGACAGAGAGGTCGGATTGGGAATGGGAGGGGGAGTTGAAGTGCTGAGCCACCGGGAGGTCAGGTAGGTTATTGCGGACTGAGCGGAGGTGTTCGGCGAAACGGTCGCCCAACCTACGCTTGGTCTCACCGATATAAATCAGCTGACATCTAGAGCAGCGGATGCAGTAGATGAGGTTGGAGGAGATACAGGTGAACCTTTGTCGCACCTGGAACGACTGCTTGGGACCTTGAATGGAGTCGAGGGGGGAGGTGAAGGGACAGGTGTTGCATTTCTTGCGGTTGCAACGGAAAGTGCCCGGGGAGGGGGTGGTGCGGGAGGGAAGGGAAGAATTGACGAGGGAGTTGCGGAGGGAGCGGTCTTTGCGGAAGGCAGACATGGGGGGAGATGGGAAGGTGTGGCAAGTGGTGGGGTCACGTTGGTGGTGGCGGAAATGGCGGAAACTATTTTTAGTTGAGGCTGGTTTTAATCAGGATGAAATAATAGCAACAAACTAGATGAAGCCTCGACCACGCGGAAACCACTTTCGACCGTTAGAGAGAGTGACCAAAACCTCCGGTGACCTCATGGAAACCTTGGGTTGCGGGCAAGGTCACCAGAGGTTGCTGTTTAGGTCTCCTAAGTGGGACAGGGGCTTTAGTGTGCGGGAATCGCTGGTCGGTGCGGACTGTTTCTGCACTGTATCTCTCAACTAAACTAAATATGAAATTGAAGGGTCTTGACCTGAAACATCACCTACAGTATTCCTTTCCTCCAGAGATGCTGCCTGACCCGCTGAGTTACTCCAGCATTTTGTGTCGATCTATATGAAATTGACACTTGGGAAAACACAAGGCATCTGGCTCATTTACCTCCGTTACAACTTAACATCGGGATTCCCAGTGCTCCCATTTGTCAGGTAATATCCTCGAAGAGGTAACAACAAAACCTTCGGCTAAATCTGGAAAACCAATTTATGAAATGTCCTCTCTGAATCGTGAAGATGAAAGACCTTGTCGGGAGGCCTGAGTGAGTTTGAGATACACGGCCCCAAGTTCCATCTATAGTTCGTCTTAGCCTGTAACAGCAGTTAGTGACAGGAAGCATCCGATTCACCCACTCTTCAAAGTGCATTTAGTTTAGTTAGTGCGGAAACAGGCCCTTCGGCCCACCGAGTCCACACCGACCAGCGATCCCCGCACATTAACACACACACTACGGACCATTTTCCTTTATACCAAATTAACCTAGAAGCACGTACGTCTTTGGAGTGTGGGAGGAAACCAAAGATCTCAGAAAAAACCCACGCGGTCACGAGGAGAACGTACAAACTCCGTACAGACAGCACCCGTAGTCGTAGAAGGCAGGAGAATGGGGTTAGGAGGGAGAGATAGATCCATACCCCTTGATTCCGCTAGCCCCAAGAGCTCTATCTTGGAGTTCCTTCTGCAGTTGTATTGGGCCCAAGTGAGACCACACCTGGAGTATTGTGTGCAGTTTTGGTCCCCTAATTTAAGGAAGGACATTCTTGCTATTGAGGGAGTGCAGCGTAGGTTTACAAGGTTAATTCCCGGGATGGCGGGAATGTCATATGCTGAGAGAATGGAGCGGCTGGGCTTGTACACTCTGGAGTTTAGAAGGATGAGAAGGGATCTTATTGAAACATATAAGATTGTTAAAGGTTTGGACACGCTGGAGGCAGGAAACATGTTCCCGATGTTGGGGGAGTCCAGAACCAGGGGCCACAGTTTAAGAATAAGGGGTAAGTCATTTAGAACAGAGACGAGGAAACACTTTTTCTCACAGAGAGTCGTGAGACTGTGGAATTCTATGTCAAAGGGCGGTGGAGGCCGGTTCTCTGGATACTTTCTAGAGAAAGATAGATAGGGCTCTTTAAGATAGCGGAGTCAGAGGATATGGTGAGAAGGCAAGAACGGGGTATTGATTGGGGATGATCAGCCATGATCACATTGTATGGCGGTGCTGGCTCGAAGGGCATACTCCTGCACCTATTGTCTATTGTCTATTGTCTATTGTCTAACTCTCTTTTAAATCCATCCAGTGAATTGGCCTCCACTGCCTTCTGCGGCAGAGAATTCCACAAATTCACAACTCACTGGGCGAAAAAGTTTTTTCTCATCTCAGTTGTAAATGGCCTCCCCTTTATTCTTAGATTGTGGCCCCTTGTTCTGGACTCCCCCAACATTGGGACCATTTTTCCTGCATTTAGCTTGTTCAGCCCTTTTATAATTTTATATGTTTCTATAAGATCCCCTCATCTTTCTAAATTCCAGTGAATACAAGCCTAGCCTTTCCAATCTTTCCTCATATGATATATGACAGCCCCGCTATCCCGGGGATTTTACTTCGGAGTCACGTGAGGGAAGAACCCGTCCAGCACGCATGCGCGACATGAGCATTCACGCAGTGCAACAGCGACGAACGGGAGTACGGGCGCTCCCGCTACAAGCTGAAGAACGGACCGTTGGGTAAGTACTTTCCCACAGGTTCGAATTGCCAAACTTGCTCTTCTTTGTGCACCAGGGGAAAACTGGAAAGAGCAAAGCAGCACAGAGAAAAACAGCCCCTGTTCGACTCCAGGGAAGGAGCGTCCCATCAGTGGAGGGGGCGAGAGGCGGCACCTGGACCGCACACGCTGCGGTCCACAGACACGGGTACCGAGCCGAAGCCCAGTCCGCTAGAGCTGCCTGACCAACAGCAGCGGACTGGAGGGAAATCAACATACAAACCGGCCGGTAATCCCGGCATACTCCGACAAGGAAACTTGCCGCCCGAGAACGGCAGAGGCAGCCGCTTGAGCAAAGTTGGCGACTAATCATCAGCTGGAGACAGACACACGGAAGACAGACAGGCCGGCTCATTCAAACTACCGCCCGAGAGCGAGAAAGTGTCTGTCTCCAAGCCTTAGACAAAGGTCATGGAGCAAAAAACTCCAGCGAGACTTGCCTCTGGTGCTGGGGCAAGCTCGCCAAGGGAGCACAAACATTCCCGCTCCAGTGCACTAACAGCACTGGCCATCGCCCTCATCAGAGGAGATCGGTGGCGACCAGGGCTGGGCTGGTCAAGAAGAGGGGTCACTGGCTGAACAACATCAGGAGTATGCTTGAGGTACAGGACCAGGAAGAGCTGCTGGGTGTGAGATACCGCTACGTGGCTACACCACGAGCGAGATGGCCGTTACAGCCTAATCTGGCGGCCAACTTACTACCTGTCTTTTCTAAAAACCTCTCCAAGACAGGTAGTCATGAGGCATTGGACTTTATCATGCCTCCCCAAAATTACATCTGCTCGAAGTGCCTACCATTGTTGGGGGTACATTGAGCAGGGCATTTAAAAACCCAAAATCTTAATTTGCAATATTGATACCCTTGACGTCGGCTATCATTTCGCATGCTCATTCCAGAGGGGCAGGGTAGTATGGCAAAACACCTGACCCTACTGTTCAACACAGTATGCGATCCGCAACCTCTCGAAGGAAGTCATAAAACCTGCCCTCAACCTAAAAAATCACAGGACTGTGAGAACGCCGACCTCACAACCACAGATCCTGCTATCTGGCAAAGTTACCAAACCAAGCTTAAAAACTGGACGAAGTGTCCAAGATATTCGGCATCATGAGGGCAGGACCTGGAATGAGCAAACCACGCAAAACCAGACAGCAGTACCTCCATGCATCCACCAGTAGGCGTCTACTTTATGGTACTGGTGAAAGCTCGGGGCCTGCATGCCAGTCCCCGCAAGCCTTTTCAGGACAGGGCCCAGAGCGGGCCCCATGGAAAATGCGCCACCCCCCAACAACACCATCCCGACAGACAAGGAACCAGAAACCGAAGAAATGAACACACCACTAAACAACAGTGGATGTAGGTGAGTATGGTTCCTACCATCACATAAAAGGTGAAGGGTTTGTGCTAACAGGGGGGGGGGGGGGGGGGACCACACCTGGTTTTGGAAGCATGAAGAACTATCACACTTGGTAGTTATACCAAAAGTATTCAAGGACAAAATTGAATTAAGAAAACTTGCCACCAGTTCAGCATGCACCCCAAAGGGATTTTTCCCTCCCGCTAAAAAGGAAACATGAGGGACAAGCTGAACTGGAGAAGACATACATAAGGGTCATAAAGAAGTCTAAATATGAACCTTTGGAACCGTATTAAATTTACCAAAAAACCCAAAAGATGGTGAATGTCGCACCATCATTGACTTAACCACTTTGAATACTTTCACCAGGTATACACACTTCAATGGAAAACTTTGTAACTGCCAAACGTGGATTTCCTTAGGATACTTTATGGTAGGCATCGACTAAAAGATGCATACTATTCAGTACCCAATTATAAAGATCTTCGGACATACCTAAAATTTACCTGGATGAGGTATCTATGGCAGTATAAATTATTGACTAATGAACTAAATATGAGCCAAAACTGTTTTCCAAGATATTCAAACCAGCCCTGACACTATTAAGGAAACATATTGTCATGGCATATCGCGATGATATTAACGACAGACAAAAACCATGGAAATAGCGAAATCAGCAGCATTAGCTACTATAAACCTATTTAGCCTGGGCTCTGTCACACTATCCAGATACATCTACGTTGACATCATCCACAACTATGGACTATCTGGTATTCAATAACTCAATCCACTTGTCTATAACATTGCCAAAAGGAGAGTCAGCGTATTTGACACAAACCTAACAAATTAATGGTTTACAATCAACCAACCATTCGACAAAGTGGCAAGAGTAATTGGGAAATTAGTAGCAGCATTACCAGCTACTTAACTTGGACCTTTCATTAGAGCTAAGGTGCTAGTGTTTAAACAAAATAACCCATATCCAGAACAGGTGGTAAATGGACTAATCTGAAGCATCATCACTACAGACACTGGACATAAAACCTAGTTGGAAATGTTGGGTGCGTTCTATGGGTTAAAAGCATATTGTTCAATAGTGCACCATTCTGCATTTTCGTTTATTAATTGACAATATCACAGTGGTGGCATATACTAAACCACATGGGCGGAATAAAATCGATATCATGTGACAAATTTGATTAACAATTTGGTAATGGTATGTCGTCACACATATTTGACTATCAGTAACTTATCCACCAGGTGAGCTAAATACTGTGGCAGACCTATTAAACCAAAGTATTTGCTGAAATTACAAAGCAATATGGAACACCAGATATCGATTTCTTTGTATTCCGATTGAATCACCACGTACCGATGTATGTCGCATGGAACCAGACCGTGAGGCAGCGGCAATGGATACATTCTCGCTGAACTGGGGGGGGGGAGGGGGGATTTAATCTCTATGTTTTCTCCCCTCTTTCTACCTCATCAATCAGGTACTACGGCCTCATTAGTCGGGTACTACGCAAAATACAGATGGACTCTGCTTAGGTATTTTTATAGTACCCGACTGGCCTACACAGTCATGGTTCCCAGTGGTCCTCGACATGGTCATCGAAATCCCAATGACTTTCCCAGTAGACCAGACTTATTAACTCACCCGGTATCAGGCATAAGCCACCCATGCCACGATAAAATCAAACTACTGGGTTTGCAGATTTTGAAAAGGCCACTGCTGGGCCTGGGTTGCAGAATTGGGAAGACCATTGCTGGGCCTGGGATTGTCAGACAGCACTATCAACACGATGACAGCATCCCACCGCATGTCCACAAGGGAACTATACTTGTCGAACATCAAGAAGTGGGAAAGATACTGTTCGAATACAGGAACTACATATTCAACTATTACAATAAACAATGTACTGGAGTTCCTGGCAGGCCTTCACCACAATGAAGGACTCAGCTACAGCACCATTAACACAGCCAGAAGTGCTCTGTCAGCCTACTTAATTCAGGCACCAGGCCAACAGGCCATAGGGTCTCAACCGCTGGTGATCAAACTCATGAGAGGCATATTCAACTCTAATCCCCCAGACCTAGGTACACCCAAATCTGGGATGTCAGTGTGGTCCTGACAGTACCTTAGGGGATGGTCACCAGCCAGGTCCCTCACCCTGGAACAGCCCACCCTGAAGACGGTCATGCTGATGGCCTTGTCTCAGCACAAAAAGTCCAGTTCCTCCATCTACTACGATTGGACAATATGGTTATAACACCAGACCGTGTCAGATTTACCATTCAGGGGCTGGTCAAACAGAGCAGACCAGGAACATCAGGTCCAGTCATGGAATTCCGGGCATACCCACCTGAACCACGGTTATGTGTCATGACCCACTGATTGAATTACATCGACACAACAAGAAATCTCAGAGGGAGAGGAAAAGCCTTATGGGTCAGCCACAAGAAACCTCATGGTCGGGTGACGAGCCAAACTATCTCAAGATGGCTCAAGCAGGTATTGGGAGCTGCTGGAGTAAATACTAACGTGTACAAATCTCACTCCACCAGGGCAGCATCCACATCGGCGGCTAAGAGGATGGACTTGCCTATGGACCACATCCTGGCTACAGCGGGGTGGTCTAGGGAGAAAAACGTTCCACAATTTTTTATAACAAGCCGATGGCAGAACCTGTATCGTTTGCAGAAAAAGTGTTAGAATCTGCTAATATATAAATTAAGCCCGGGAGAGCATTTTGCTTTGTTATTGTTTAAATAACACCATTATTGTTTTTACAAACAGATCATGGTTGATTACGATAACATACTTCCTCCATCGAATGACTTCGGCAGCGAGTGAAGTATGAACTGTTACACGGTTTGAAATCACAGAGCTTTAAAATCTTCACGTAGTCACTCACGTGACTCCGAAGTAAAATGGTAAGATTAAACGAGAACTTACCAGTTCGAAGTTTGATCTGTATTTTATGAGGAGTTACGATGAGGAATTACGTGCCCTCCGCTCCCACCCTCAATTATAGAGATCAACTGGTATTTAAGTTCTCCTTTTCTTTACTATGTTTATTTCAATGATTGTGTCTTCTGTGATTCCACACCGCTGCTTTGAAGTATGTCGCGCATGCGTGCTGGACGGGTTCTTCGCGTAATCCCTCATCGTAACTCCTCATAAAATACAGATCAAACTTCGAACTGGTAAGTTCTTGTTTAATCTTACTATTAACCTTGTGAACCTACGCTGCACTGCCTCAATAGCAAGAATGTCCTTCCTTAAATTAGGAGACCAAAACTGCACACAATACTCCAGATGTAGTCTTACCAGGGCCCTGTACAACTGCAGAAGGACCTCTTTACTGCTATACTCAAATCCTCTCGTCATGAAGGCCAACATGCCATTAGCTTTCTACACTGCCTGCTGTACCTGCATGTTTACTTTCAGTGACTGATGTACAAGGACACCCAGGTCTCGTTGCACTTCACTTTTCCCTAATCTGACACCATTGAGATAATAATCTGCCTCCTTGTTCTTGCCACCAAGTGGATAACCTCACATTTATCTACATTACACTGCATCTGCCATGCATCTGCCCACTCACTCAACCTGTCCAAGTCACCCTGCAACCCCACATAACCTCCAAGCTGATCTAAGAATCCATCTCGGAGACACTCTACAAACTCCCTTTCTTGGGTTCCAGAATCAACCTAATTTTCCCAGTCTACCTGCATATTGAAATCTCCCATAACCACAGTGGCATTACTTTTGTTACTTGCCAATTTTAACTCCTGCTGCAACTTGCACCCTCTATCCAGGCTACTGTTTGGGGGCCTGTAGATAACTCCCATTAGTGTCTTCTTCCCTTTTACAATTCTTCAATTCTATCCACAGTGACTCTACATCTTCAGTCCCTATGTCACCCCTCGCAAGGGACTGAATTTCATCCCTCACCATCAGAGCTACCCCACCTCCTCTGCCCACCTGCCTGTCCTTTCTATAGGACGTAAAACCCTGAATATTCAGTTCCGTCCCGATCCTCCTGCAGCCATGTATGTCTCTGTAATCCCCACAATGTCATATCTACCAATCTCCAACTGAGCCTCAAGCTCATCCACTTTACTTCTTATACTTCATGCATTCATATATAATACTTTTAATCCATTACTCACCTCAACTTTCACATCGGTTCCTATTTCACTTGGCCATACTCTCCTATCCGTTCCTGAGCTTTCTGTCCCGTTAATTCTGGTGCATTTCTTACATTTTCCTCTACTCTCTTTCCCTTTAACTCCATCCTTGTATTTCCAATTTGTCTCCCCCCCCCCCCCCCCCCCCCACCCCACTACTCCTGCACTAAGTAGATGTGTTTGTGATAAGCCTTTGAGGAATTCCTGTCTGGGCGAGATTCTGGGTGGCGGGCAAAGTAACTCAATGATTAGCTGTGCTTGTTTGAACTCCACACGTTCTGCATCGTGCAGAGAAGATGCATCTGTAACAAGGAACTTTTTCACCTCCACTACTTGTTTTGCCAAGGGATTTAGATGTAGTCCAGCAAAACACACTGTCAACCAACCTGTGTGAGAAGATTGACGAAAGTGCTGGAGAAACTCAGCGGGTGAGGCAGCATCTATGGAGCGAAGGAAATAGGCAACGTTTCGGACCGAAACCCTTCTTCAGACTGATGTGACGGTGGGCGGAAAGGGAAGAAGAAAGGAAGTGGAGCCAGTGGGCTGAGGGAGAGCTGAGAAGGGGAGGAGACAGTAAGGACCACCTGAAATTAGAGAAGTCAATGTTCATACCGCTGGGGTGCAAACCGCCCAAGCGAAATATAAGGTGCTGCTCCTCCAATTTACGGTGGGCCTCACTCTGGCCATGGAGGAGGCCCAGGACAGAAAGGTCGGATTAGGAATGGGAGGGGGAGTTGAAGTGTTGAGCCACCGGGAGATCAGGTTGGTTATTGCGAACCGAGCGGAGATGTTGGGCGAAGCGATCGCCAAGCCTACGCTTGGTCTCACCGATGTAGAGCTGCTGACATCTAGAGCAGCGGATGCAATAGATGAGGTTGGAGGAGGTGCAGGTGATCCTCTGCCGCACCTGGAAGGACTGCTTGGGTCCTTGAATGGAGTCAAGGGGGGAGATAAAGCGACAATCGATTGTCTTCAGTGTTTCCACTAGTGGAAGAATCTAGGACCAGAGGCCATAGCTTCAGAATTAGAGGACGTACTGTACCTTAAGAAAGGAGATGAGGAGGAATATCTTTAGTCAAAGGGGAGGAAATCATTGCCACAAAAGGCTGTGGAGGCCAAGTCAGTGGATATTTTTAATTTGGAAATTGATAGATGCTGATTAGTACATGTATCAGGGGTTATGGGGAGAAGGCAGGAGAATGGGGTTGAGAGGGAAAGATAGATGAGCCATGATTGAATGGCAGAGTAGACTCGATGGGCAGTGTAAATGGCAAATTTAAACTCTTGAACCTATACATCTAACAGTGTGATATTCAGAATGAGATGACAAAAGACGGGATTGCATAGAGTCAATGAATTATTTTCAGTTTATACAGTATTTAGAGGTAACATTTTAAAGGGCCTGTCCCACTTACGCGTTTTTTTCGGCGGCTTACCGGCACCCGTCATAGTCGCAGCAGGTTGCCGAAAATTTTCAACATGTTGAAAATCCATGTCGAGGGGTGACGCCTGTTTGGTGGTGACTAGTCGCCCAAAGAGTCGTACCTTTTTCTGGTCGCCGCTGGATTTTCAGCACGTTGAAATTTTTCGGTGACCTGCTGCGACTATGACGGGTGCCGGCAAGTTGCCGAAAAATATCCCGTAAGTGGGACAGGCCCTTAACTCTTTCTAGCTTCGTCAGTAAAATTAATAGTGACATTTTTTGAAAAGTAAAGGAAATTCACGTTCATAAGTGACAGAAGCTGAATTAGGCCATTCGGCCCATCAAGTCTACTCCGCCATTCAATCATGGCTGCTCTATCTCTCCCTCCTAACCCCATTCTCCGGCCTTCTCCCCATAACCCCTGACACCCGTACTAATCAAGAATCTAGCAATCTCTGCCTTAAAAACATAGAAACATAGAACATAGGTGCAGGAGTAGGCCATTCGGCCCTTCGAGCCTGCGCCGCCATTCAATATGATCATGGCTGATCATCCAACTCAGTATCCTGTACCTGCCTTCTCTCCATCCCCCCTGATCCCTTTAGCCACAAGGTCCACATCTAACTCCCTCTTAAATATAGCCAATGAACTGGCCTCAACTACCTTCTGTGGCAGAGAATTCCAGAGATTCACCACTCTCTGTGTGAATTTTTTTTCTCTCATCTCGGTCCTAAAAGACTTCCCCCTTATCCTTAAACTGTGACCCCTTGTTCTGGACTTCCCCAACATCGGGAACAATCTTCCTGCATCTAGCCTGTCCAACCCCTTCCAAAATATCCATTGACTTGGCCACAGCCCGATGTGGCAAAGAATTCCACAGATTCACCACCCTCTGTATCTTCCCCTTTGTTCTATCTATTGTACTTGAGTTTGACTTGATTGTATTTATGCATATTATCTGATCTTTGGTTTAATTTAGTTTAGAGATACAGCACGGAACCAGACCCTACGGCCCACCAAGTCCGCATCGACCAGCGATTCCGGCACGCGACCCTACATGTACAATTATTCCAAGCCAATTGACCACCAAACCTGCACGTCTTTGGAGTGAGGGAGGAAACCGTAGACCCCAGAGAAAGTCATGGGGTGAACGTACAAACTCCGCACAGGCAGCACCCGTAGTCAGGATCGAACCCAGGTCTCTGGCGCTGTAAGGCAGCAACTCTACCGCTGCACCACCGTGCCGTCCTTTGCCGATATGTGCTAAACAAAGCCTTTCACTGTACCTCAGTACAAGTGACAACAATAAACCTCAACCTTGACTATCATCATCCAGAGAGTTGACAGACTGAGTCCACTTATTCATCTCAATTGTGGTCAAATGGATTGAATGTATCGATTTTAATTTTAAGTTCTCTTCTACATGATAGGAGAAAAATGAGATAAAATGACCACGTTAAACCCACAAGCTAAATAAACATGCATTAACTCTTGAAAAGAGCACAGAAGTATTTTTGGGCAAATATCTTAAATCCTTAAGCCCCTTGTCCCACTTGGGCGACCTCCACCGCGACCTCTGGTGAGTTTGCCCGCGACCCACAGTCGCGGCGAGGTCGCCACGAGGTCGTAGGAGGTCTTCGTCACTCTCCTTCGTGGTCGAGAGTGGTCTCCGCGTAGTCGAGGCTTCAGCTAGGTCCCGGCGTGTTTTTCAAGATGTGGAAAAATTGACTGTGAATAAAAATAGGTCGCCGTGGGAAAATCCGATATTTTTTTAGTCGTAGGTCTAGTCAAAGCCGGTCGTGATGCTAGTCGTAGGTAGTCGAAGGTAATAGCTCCGGGGTGAAAAAAAGGTTAATAGAAAAAAAAGGTGATTTAAACAGCAGAACATCACCTCTGTCACTCCAAAGCATGTTCATTCATAGCTGGAGAGTTTTTTGGAGAGGAGTGTTTTAGAGATGGCACCAAAAAGGCAGCAGCGCAGGGGGAGGGCACAACCCTAAAAAAAACCTGCGTGCAGGTGTTGCCCACCCAGGAGGAGGAGTGGCAGGAGGTGATGCCACAGGAGGTGATAGTGCAGGAGGAGGTAGCCCTGCATGAGAGGCCCCTGGAGGAGGAGACCAGGGTGGTAGTATATGTCCCCACCACCACCCCATCCTTCACTGCCTCATTTGAAGGCAGCAAAGCAGCCCTTTCTCCTGTGTCTGACACAGCATCAGAGGCAGATGCCCCATTGGTGGTATGGGAGGGCTGGAGGAAAGTTATGCCCTACACCTTCACCAGGCCGCAAGAGGGGGACCTTGTGGAATGGTTCCAGCAGAATGCCAGCCTGTATGAAAAAGGAAAATGAGGGGTACAGGGACAGGGACAAGAATGGCATGCTTGCCATCCACTGCCCCACATGTGTGCTTAAAGTTCCACCTTTTGTCAAAGCCCAGCGCCACTCTCTTCCAGTCATTTGGTGTACTGGGACAGTCCATCACATCATCTCCATTCACCCATTGAGACTTGCCATTGCCCGCTGGGGACTTTAACATCGGGAGAAGAATGGAAAACAGGGGAGAGACAATGACTTTGCCTTCCATCACAGTGAGGAGGAGATTCACTGTGATGGATGTTTGTGTAAATTGTGTTAATTGTGAGTCTTGGTTTTTTCCCCCTCTTGTTGTATGACTGCTGAAACCAAATTTCGTTTGAACTTCATTTGAGGTTCAAATGATAATAAACGGTATTGTATTGTATTGTATTGTATTGTGCTTCCTCTTCACCCTTGCTCTTCCCCTTCTGCCTTTTTTAAAAGGCTGCTGAAGCAAAAGAGCTACTGCAAACAGTAGTAGTTGTATTTTTACTAACATCCTCCAAACTAGTTCCTTCCTTGCTTGCATGGTTCAGAATGATTTCAAAATAATCTGGGAGGCATTTTTTAGTGAGAAATAGATGCAGACATGACAATAGACAATAGACAATAGGTGCAGGAGTAGGCCATTCGGCCCTTCGAGCCAGCACCGCCATTCAATGTGATCATGGCTGATCATCCCCAATCAGTACCCCGTTCCTGCCTTCTCCCCATATCCCCTGACTCCGCTATTTTTAAGAGCCCTATCTAGCTCTCTCTTGAAAGCATCCAGAGAACCCGCCTCTGCTGAGGCAGAGAATTCCACAGACTCACCACTCTCTGTGAGAAAAAGTGTTTCCTCGTCTCTGTTCTAAATGGCTTACTCCTTCTCCTTAAACTGTGGCCCCTGCCTCTAGTGTGTCCATGCCCTTAACAATCTTATATGTTTCAATGAGATGCCCTCTCATCCTTCTAAACTCCAGAGTGTACAAGCCCAGCCGCTCCATTCTCTCAGCATATGACAGTCCCGCCATCCCGTGAATTAACCTTGTAAACCTACGCTGCACACCCTCAATAGCAAGAATGACTTCCTCAAATTAGGGGACCAAAACTGCACACAATACTCCAGGTGTGGTCCCACTAGGGCTCTGTACAACTGCAGAAGGACCTCTTTGCTCCTATATTTTATCAGGTGATCATTTGAGCTGTAGACACTCGTCACTGGTTGTTGTTGGTTTTCGGCAAAGATCTTAGAGCAGAGCAAGATAGGCTACTCCTGCGAAATACAATGGGCTGACGTGTAGTACGCTACGGAGGGGATCCTGGGCATTTTCCCCCGCCCATTTTAGTAACCGGAACCTACCTGACCCGACCCGCAGTGTAATCAATGTTGCGGGGCAACAGTTTGTTTGTGTGATATAGGGTTAGATTCATAATTCTGTCAGTTCATACTTCTTATGAAGAATATAATTTGACTGGTAATTGTCTTTTTTAATGTTTTTTAAATAATTTCTTTTTAAATGGCTCACAAGCTGTGTTTGAGTTGATTTTGTAGTAACCGGACCCGACGCGACCCGACCCGACTCCCTCTCCCTGGGAGACATTGCGGGGGAAGTTTTTGTGCGTGATATAGGGTTAGATTCATCATTCTGTTAGTTCATAATTCTGTTAATTCTTGTTAAAGAATAAAATGTTTATAAACACACAAACATGAATGTGATATAAATGTATATAATCATATAACACATACAATTATATTTCTTCTGATCCAATGATGAACTTTATTTCAGACTGGACAAGGGACATTAAATAAGAAACATTGTAAACCTCTCCGCAACTTCACACACACTCGGCCTTATCCCCCCACCCCCACCACGGCACTCCCTCGCCTGCCCCCACACTACAATGTCTCCCCCCCTCCTATGCCCCTCTCCCCGCTGCCCCGGGCCGTGCACCTCCCTCTCCCTGGGGCCCCACACTCCCTCCTCCCCCGGCCCCACACCCCCTCTCCCCACCCGGGCCCCCACACTCCCTTCCCCGGGCCCCACACTCCACTCCCTTCCCCGGGCCCCACACTCGCCCCTTCCCCGGGCCCCACATCCCTCTTCCCCTCTGCCCCGGGCCCCTCACACTCCCGTCTCCCCGGGCCCCCACACTCCCCTTCCCCGGGCCCCACAACGCCCTCTCCCCGCTTGCCCCCGGGCCCCACACATCCCCCTCCCCGGGCCCCACAGCTCCCCCTCCTGGGCCCACACACCCCCTCTCCCCGGGCCCACAACCCCCCTCCCCCGGGCCCCACACCCCCTCTCCCCGGGCCCCACACTCCCCTCCCCGGGCACCCACATCCCCCTACCCGGCCCCACACTCCCGCTCCCGGGCCCCACACCCCTCTCCCCGGGCCCCACACTCCCTCTCCCTTGGCCCCACACCCCCTCTCCCCGGGCCCCACACCCCCTTCTCCCCGGCCCCACACTCCCCCTCCACCGGGCCCCACACTCCCTCTCCTCCCGGGCCCCACACCCCCTCCTCCCCGGGGCCCCACACTCCCTCTCCCTGGGCCCCACAACCCCTCCCCGTGCCCACAGCTCCCTCTCTCCCTGGCCCCACACTCCTCTCTCCCCGGCCCCACACTCCCTCTCCCCGTGCCCCACACTCCCCCTCCCCTTGCCCCACACTTCCCTCTCCCGTGCCCCACACTCCCCCTCACCGGTCCGCACACTCCCTCTCCCCGGGTCCCAAACTCCATTCCCCGGCCCCAAACTCCCTCTCCCCGGGCCCCACACCCCCTCTCCCCGCCCCACACTCCCTCTCCCCGGCCCCACACCCCCCTCCCCCCCTTGCCCCACACTCCCTCTCCCCGGCCCCACACCCCTCTCCCCGTCCCCACACTCCCTCTCCCCGGCCCCCCCCCCTCCCTCTCCCCGTCCCCCCCCACCCCCCCTCTCCCCGGGCCCCCACTCCCCTTCTCCCCCCGCCCCCCGGTCCCACACTCCCCTCTCTCCCCCCCACACTCCCTCTCCCCTTCCCCACACTCCCTCTCCCCCTCTGCCCCTCCGCACCTCTCCCCCCCCTGCCCCACACTCCCTTCTCCCCGGGCCCCACCACTCCTCTTCCGAGGGCCGCACACTCCTCCCACGCTGCGGAAACAAAGATCCGATCCTTGGGCCGGAAGCAAGATGGCGGAACAAGATGGCGGAGCAAGATGGCGGAACAAGATGGCGGGGGCTGGTCGCTAAAATGAGTCCTATAATCACCCATGAATCTGCCCATGAATTTGCCAGAGACCACCCTCGAATAAAACGCGCATGGTCGGAGCCAGTCTTCAACATAGTCGAAAGATGTCGAAGGAGGTCTTCTTCATAGTCGAGGAAGGTCTTCAACATAGTCGTAGGAGGTCGTACACATAGTCGAGGAAGGTCGTAGGAGGTCGTAGGTCACTTAGTCGCTTAAGGTCGCCAGAGGTCGCGGTGAAGGTCGCCCAAGTGCGACAGGCTCTTTATTAACTAAACCTTTATTAACTAAATAATAAGTATATTATTGTTTCGTGCTTCCATTTAAAGCAGCTATAGCGAGAAATTGACATTTCTATTTATATAATAAGGTCGACAAAAATGCTGGAGGAACTCAGCGGGTGAGGCAGCATCTATGGAGAGAAGGAATAGGTGATGTTTCGGGTCGATGCCCTTCTTCAGACTGATGTCGGGGGAGGGGGGAAAAAGAAAGGAAGAGGCAGAGATAGTAGGTTTGTGGAAGAGCTGGGAAGGGGGAGGGGAAGGAGGGAGAAAGCAAGAACTATCTATACAGTATGTAGATCAAATCCCATTACCTCATTCTATATCATCTATGTTGCAAAGGGAAGGTTATCATAATCGGCTTAATAATTCCTGCCTACATAATATTTGTGTATATGTTAAGTCTGTACGTGTAAAAATATATATATATAACACACAAATATTCATATTCCCGATGTTGGGGGAGTCCAGAACCAGGGGCCACTGTTTAAAAATAAAGGGTGGGCCATTTAGAACAGAGATGAGGAAAACATTTTTCACCCAGAAAGTTGTGAATCTGTGGAATTCTCTGCCTCAGAAGACAGTGGAGGCCGATTCTCTGGATGCTTTCAAGAGAGAGTTAGATATAGCTCTTAAAGATAGCGGAGTCAGGGGATATGGTGAGAAGGCCGGAACGGGGTACTGAATGTGGATGATCAGCCATGACCGCAGTGAATGGCGGTGCTGGCTCGAAGGGCCGAGTGGCCTACTCCTGCACCTACTGTCTATTGTCTATAGTATGTACTATCTGTGTATATGTGATGTATTTATATATATATATATATATACACCCACACAAATCTCTATTTGCACACAAATAGCATTAAACCAATTATGCTAAAATACTATCTAAGTGAAAAGTTATATAAAATGATTATATAGAACCGTTCCAGGGTTCCCAAGCCGCTGTGAGGACTCTCCCGACGCCGGAGCACCACCACCCGGCGAGAACGGCCAGGAACATCGGGCCTCCGTAGAGGCAACTGTGGAGGCCTCAATAGGCCCGACTATGGGTGAACTGGGGTTGGGGACTGGACTTTGTGCCTTCCCTCATGGTGGGAGCCATTGTGGGGGGATGTTCTTTGTGTTTAAGACTCTCATTGGTGTTATGTCTGTATTCTTTTGTGTACTGCAAAATGGCAAAAAGCATTTCACTTCATTACACCTCGGTGTATGTGAATGTGACTAATAAAAACCTTTGAACCTTTGAATACTTTGAATATATATATATATTCCTAAAAATGTTCAGAAATTCATGTATATAACTTCACATACATTATATATACCCGCACACACACTTTGCACACATGCACTTCATATACACACATATAGTATTAATACACAATTTATGAACATATTTATGAATATATATATATTCATATAAATATATATTCATATATAGATATATATAACTTTTCACATATAGTATTTTAGCACAATTGGTTTAATACTATTTGTACGTGAAGTGCGTGTCTGCAAATAGTGTGTGTGCGCGTATATACATATATAAATACTTCACATAGACACGAGTAGGGTATACTTTTGATGTATATGTCAAATTTGTGTGTGCAAATAGAATTTATATATGTGTGTGGTGTGTGTATATGTGTGTGTGTATGTATATATATAAATATACATACACACATATACACATACATACATGCACACACACACACACACATACACATATATATATATTGTATTTGCATGCACAAACTTCACATATAAACTAATAGTGTGTAGGTAGAAATTATTAAACCAATTGTACTAACTCACCCTTTGAAACACAGATGATTTAGAATGGGGTCATGGGATTTGGTCTGCATGATAAATCATTTCTAACTGTATGCTTTGCCCTCTGTGCTCACTAACTGCGTTTGACAGTCTGTTGATTCAGTTTTTCCAGACGTATAGTGCTTTTCCTTTTGATCTATTAATTTTCGAACGAAAGAGGAAATAAACAAAAATCTATTAAAGCATATCCTATCAGTCGCAATTTGAACTCCCGATGGTTTCGAGGGGGGAGGGGAGGGGATGTTTATATCGTAAATGACTTTCTATGAAAAAAATCGATACGTTTAAGCTATTTTTTTGTCTTGCGTTAATCCCAGACCGAAGCCAATCCACGAAACACTCTCAAACTCTAAAAGAAAGTTAAAAAGGCGAGTTTTCAGCCAAGTCGTAAGCAATCTCCCATTACCCAGTCGCATGTTTTTGGATTGTGCACTTTACTATTCTGGTGCTTTGTTGTGGACTAAGTGGGGGTATTAATGTGACTGCCTCTGAATGGGGTGGAATGACAGCTCTTTAAACGTGAGAACTGGGGTGCTTTAGACGGCCATTGTGCTGCCAGTGAAGTTAATTAGGAAGTGAAAACGTTAGGTAGTTGACAGCGCGCTTTGTTGGCTGCCAGAGTACTGTGACAAATACCTCTGAAAGGAACTTCACTTTTTTCTTTGTAAACAGAGATGTTCGGAATTTGAACCAAAAATGCGTTTGAGGAGATCTGCATTTCATCCATGTCTAACTGCATGGGAAACAGCACTAATAACTTGTTTTAATAACGGCTGGCGTTGAAATGTTCATCACCAGCCCCTTCTCTCGTTTCAGGCCTGCAGATTGCCCCGCTAAGGAGCCTTTCATCCCGCTAAGTCGCATTGTGCAAGGCAGTGAATTATAACCTTGATGTTTTTCAGCAGCAGGCTCGTGGCCTTCCAGGCCAAGTCAACGGTGCGCAACGCGTAAAGACGCGTAACTCAGCGGGTCAGGCAGCATCTCTGGAGGACGTTTCGGGTCGAGGCCCTTCTTCAGACTGATTGTAGGGGGGGGGAGGAAAATAAAGCTGAGAAAGTGGAAAGCACGGCATCTATTAGGTAGCTGCAGGAATCACACAGGGAGAGGGTGATGAGAGAGGGTCTCATACAAATCACGTCGGAGTCAGAGAGTGATACAGCGTTGAAACAGGCCCTTCGGCCCAATCCACACTAGTTCCACTTTGCTGAATTTGTCCCATATCCCTCTAAACCTGTCCTATCCATGTACCTGTCCAATTGCTTCTTAAACGATGGGATAGTCCCAGCCTCAACTACCTCATCCGTCAGCTCGTTCCACACCCCCACCACCCTTTATGTGAAAAAGTTACCCCTTAGATTCTTACCAAATCCTACCAGCTCCTTGTTTCTACATTATTCAGTCATTGTTCAAGTTCCAAGTGTATACCTGACAGCCTATTCTATCCATTGAACTGCTTAAATGTTTCTCTAACATTGTTATAGTCCCTGTCTCAACTACTTCCTCTGGCAGCTTGTTCCATACACCAACCACCCTTTGCGTGAAAAAGTTATCCATCGGGTTCCTATAAAGTTCCTATAGGCAGATTATTATCTAAATTGTGTCAAGTTGGGAAAAGGGAAAGTACAACGGGATCTGGGGATCCTTGTTCATCAGTCACTGAAAGTAAGCATGCAGGTACAGTAGGCAGTGAAGAAAGCTGTTGGCCTTCATAACAAGAGGAGTATAGGAGCAAAGAGGTCCTCCTGCAGTTGTACAGGGCCCCAGTGAGACCACACCTGGAATATTGTGAGCAGTTTTGGTCTCCAAACTTGAGGAAGGACATTCTTGCTATTGAGGGAGTGCAGCCTAGGTTCACGAGGTTAATTCCCGGGATGGCGGGACTGTCATAAATTGATAGATTGGAGCGGCTGGGCTTGTGTACTATGGAATTTAGAAGGATGAGAGGAAATCTTATTGAAGCATATAAAATTATTAAGGGTTTGGGCATGCTAGAGGCAGGAAACCTGCTCCCAATGTTGGGGGAGTCCAGAACCAGGGGCCATAGTTTAAGAATAAGTGGTAAGCCATTTAGAACGGAGATGAGGAAAAACAGAGAGTTGTGAGTGTGTGGAATTCTCTGCCTCAGAGGGCGGTGGAGGCCAGTTCTGCGGATGCTTTCAAGAGAGAGTTAGATACAGCTCTTAAAGATAGTGGAGTTAAGGGATATGGAGAGAAGGCAGGAACGGGGCACTGATTGTGGATGATCAGCCATGATCACATTGAATGGCGGTGCTGGCTCATAGGGCCAAATGACCTACTCCTGCACCTATTGTCTATTGTCTAAAGTCTTCTCCCTATATCCCCTGACTCCGCTAGCCCCTAGAACTCTATCTAACTCTCTCTTAAATCCATCCAGTGACCTGGCCTCCACTGCCCTCTGTGGCAGGGAATTCCATAAATTCACAACTCTCTGGGTGAAAAAGTTTTTCTCACCTCAGTCTTAAATGACCTCCCCTTTATTCTAAGACTGTGGCCCCTGGTTCTGGACTCGCCCAACATTGGGAACATTTTGCCTGCATCTAGCTTGTCCAGTCCTTTTATAATTTTATATGTTTCTATAAGATACCCCCTCATCCTTCAAAACTCCAGTGAATACAAGCCTAGTCTTTTGTTCCCCTGTAAAGCCCCAAACGACCCCTCCCATGGGGGTCCCGACCCCCAGGGTTAAGAACCACTGATGGTAGGTAATAGGAAGCAAGAGAGCGTTAGGAATCACAGAGGGGGATGCGGTCAGAGAGCTGTAGCTTTGCAAGATGTTGGTGAGGCCGCAATTGCAGAATTGGGTTCCATTTTACTCACCCTGCTCGAGAAAAGCTGGAATGAAAGCAGAGAAGATTTACGAGGATGTTACCAGGACTGGAGGGGCTGAACTATAGGGAGAGGTTGAACAACCAGGACTTTATACCTCAGGGCACAGGAGGCTGAGGGATGATCGAATAGAGGTGTGTGAAATCATGAGAGGAATAGACATGCGGAATGTCTTTTACCCAGAGTAGGGGAATCAATAGGACATAGGTTTAAGGTATGAGTAAGAGAGAAAAGATTTAATAGGAACCCGAGGGGCAACGTTTTCACTCAGGGTGGTGGGTAGATGGAATGAGCTACAATAGACGATACACAATAGGCCCATTCGGCCCTTCGAGCCAGCACCGCCATTCAATGTGATCATGGCTGATCATCCCCAATCAGTACCCCGTTCCTGCCTTCTCCCCATATCCCCTGACTCCACTATCTTTAAGAGCCCTATCTAGCTCTCTCTTGAAAGTATCCAGAGAACCGGCCTCCACCGCCCTCTGAGGCACAGAATTCCACACTTACAACTCTCTGTGAGAAAAAGTGTTTCCTCGTCTCCGTTCTAAATGGCTTATCCCTTATTCTTAAACTGTGGCCCCTGGTTCTGGACTCCCCCAACATCGGCAGCATGCTTCCTGCCTCTGGTGTGTCCAAGCCCTTAATAATCTTATATGTTTCAATAAGATCCTCTCTCATCCTTCTAAATTCCAGAGTGTACAAGCCCAGCTGCTCCATTGCACTCAGCATATGACAGTCCCGCCATCCCGGGAATTAACCTTGCAAACCTACGCTGCACTCCTCTCAATAGCAAGAATGTCCTTCCTCAAATTTGGAGACCAAAACTGCACACAATACTCCAGGTGTGGTCTCACTAGGGCCGTGTACAACTATCTACCGGAGGAGGTAGTTGAGGCCGGTACTGTAACAGCATTTTAAAGACACTTGGACAGGTACATGTGTAGGAAAGGTTTGGAGGGATATGAGCCAAATGCAGGCAAATTGGACTAGCTTAGATGGGGCATCTTGGTCAACATGGGCAAGTTGGGGTAAAGGAGTTGCTATATGTCTCTATGAGTCTAAAATAAAAAATGGCATAGAGCAAGTGCTAAATACAATTAGGAAAAAGCAAGTCCGTAGCAGTGCAAGAGGTGTTCCGTAGTGTTCGTTACCAAGTTAAGATTAGGGTCATTGGTTCAGGAACTTAATGGTTGCAGGAACGTGGCTCTTTTGTAGCTTCCGCTTCAAATTCCTGGGCGTGCGTATCTCTGAAGATCCTTCCTGGACCCAGCACACTGATGCGATTATAAGGAAGGCACATCAACGCGTCGACTTCCAGAGAAGTTTGCAGAGGTTTGCTATGTCTGAGAGGATTCCCTTGAACATCCACAGGTGTACAGTGGAGAGCATATTGACTGGTTGCTTCTCGGCCTGATTCACCAACTTGAACGTCCAGGAGTGAAGAAAACTGCAAAAGGTTTATACCAAAGATAGACACAAAATGCTGGAGTAACTCAGCGGGTCAGGTAGCATCCTTGAAGAACAATGATAGGCGATGTATCGCGTTATGGATGGGAAACGTTTAGAGGTATATGGGGCAAACACGGACAAATGGGACTAGCTTGGATAGTGGTCCTTGGAAGGCATGGATAAGTTGGGCTAAAATCAACCAATTAATCAATCAAAGCTTTATTGTCATTCAGAAATACATCAATAAATGCAATTCTAAACGAAATTCCGTTGCATCTGGCTCCCCGTGCAACACAAAATTAACAGAAGGATAAAATGGATAAAATGGATAAAAAGATAAAATGGATAAAAAGATAAAATGGATAATGGTGGCGGCCCATTACACGGCGTTCAAGAGTCTGATGGCTCGTGGGCAGAAGCTGTTGCAAAACCTGGCCGTTATGCTCCTTACACTGCGATATCTTTTGCCCGAGGGCAGCAGAGTGAACAGTCCATGATGGAGATGTGTGGGGTCCTTTATAATACTGCTGGCCTTGGACAAGCAACGTTTGCTCGCAATGTCCCCGATTGAGGGGAGAGAAGTCCCGATGATCCCGATAAAGTGCCTGTTTCCTTGCTCAATGACTATGACTCTCTGACTCAATGTTGATATTGAAATAATTCAATTTTATTTGAAGAAGATAATTAATTCTGTTACAAAACCATGCGACACTCTTCAAATATGTTAAATACGGTGGCGCTGTGGTAGAGTTGCTGCCTTACAGTGCCAGAGACCCGGATACAATCCTGACTATGGGTGCTGTCTGTGTGGAGTTTGTACGTTCTCCCTGTGACTGCGTGGCTTTTCTCCGGGAGCTCTGGTCTCCTCCCGCACTACAAACACTGACAGTTTTTTTGGTTAATAGGCTTTGGTATAATTATAAATCGTCCCTAGTGTGTGTAGAATAGTGTTCGTGTGCGGGGATCGCTGGTTGGCACAGACTCGGTGTTTCCTGTTTCCGCGCTGTATCTCTAAAACAAATATTTAAACTTCTATGTGACAAAGGGGAAGCAGAATGTAATCCTGCTCAATTGACGTACTTACGGAGATGAGTTCACGTTCACAAGTTATGGGAGTTTTATTAGGCCATTCGGCCCATCGAGTCTGCTCCGCCATTCAATCATGGCCGATCTCTGCCTCCTAATCCCATTTTCCTGCCTTCTCCCCGTAACACTTGATGCCCGTTCTAATCAAGAATTTGTCTATCTTTGCCTTAAAAATATCCACTGACTTGGCCTCCACAGCCCTCTGTGGCAATGAGCTCCACAGATTAACTACCCTCTGACTAAAGAAGTTCCTCCTCACCTCCTTTCTAAAAGAGCGCATTTTAATTCTGAGTCTGTGACCTAGACTCACCCGCCAGTGCAAACATGCTTTCCACATCTATGCCTTTCATTATTCCGTCAGTTTCAATGAGGTCCCCCCCTCAACCTTCTAAACTCTGATAATAATTACAGGTGGGTGAGTTATTGCCACCTGGGAGTGAACTACAACTCACATGTGCTTCCCGCTGTCTCCGCTGACTGGAAAGTTAATTTGCCAAACAGGTTTCCTGCTGGATATTGACTCTGAGAGAATATCTGCCTGATGCTTCTTGTTAAGTAATATAAGGCTTGGATTACCAGAATGTTTAGTCAGAAAACTATATTCATAAAGTGTGGAAACAGGCCCAACTTGTCCACACACCGACCAACATGGGCAGTCACGGTGGCGTAGCGGTAGAGTTGCTGCCTGACAGCGAATGCAGCGCAGGAGACCCGAGTGCAATCCCGACTACGGGTGCAGTCAGTACGGAGTTTGTACGTTCTCCCCGTGACCTGCGTGGATTTTCTCCGAGATCTTCGGTTTCCTCCCACACTCCAAAGACGTACAGGTTTGTAGGTTAATTGGCTTGGTGTAAATGTAAAAGTTGTCCCTAGTGGGTGAAGGATAGTGTTAAAGTGCGGGGGTCGCTGGTCGGCACGGACCCGGTGGGCCGAAGGGCCTGTTTCCGCGCTGTATCTCTAAAAGTAAACATGCCCCACTTCACTGGAATTTAGAAGGATGAGAGGATCTTATCATAAACAATTCTTATGGGATTGAACAAGGTAGATGAAGGATAAATGTTCCCGATGTTGGGGGAGTCCAGAACCAGGGGTCACAGTTTAAGAATAAGGGGTAGGCCATTTAGGACTGAGATGAGGAAAAACGTTTTCACCCAGAGAGTTGTGAATCTGTGGAATTCTCTGCCACAGAAGGCAGCGGAGGCCAATTCACTGGATGTTTTCAAGAGAGAGTTGTATATAACTCTTATGGCTAACGGAATCAAGGGATATGGGGAGAAAGCAGGAACGGGGTACTGATTCTGGATGATCAGCCATGATCATATTGAATGGCGGTGCTGGCTCAAAGTGCCGAATGGCCTACTCCTGCACCTATTGTCTATGTTTCTACACTAGTCCCACATCCCTGCGTTTGGCCCATATCCCTCTAAACCTTTTTTTTCACCTTCCATCACAGTGAGGAATGTGGAGGAATGACTGTGGTGGATGTTTATGTTAAAATGTATTTGATGTGTTTTGTTGCTACATGCACTAGGGACAATGTACAATGTTCATCAGGCCAACGAGCCATAAACCTGTACGTCTTTGGAGTGTGGGAGAAAACCGAAGATCTGAGAGAAAACCAATGCAGGTCACGGTGAGAACGTACAGACCCTGTACACACAAGCACCCGTGATGAGGATCGAACCCGGGTCTCTGGCGCTGTGAGGCAGCAACTCTACCGCTGCGCCACCGTTCTGCCCGTGTGCCATTCCATTCCTAGTATTTTAATGAATTATTTGTCTGATACGTATGCTATTGTAGCAGAAAATGCAGCACAACTTGTGTGTAAAGATAATTAAGAAGAGATTCTTGATCATCTCTGACATATGGTACTATACTGGTGGATTTTACACCAACCTAGCAATGTTTCAAACTTATTTTCCTTTCTCGAAGATGCCAGTGAAATGAAATGCTGAACTTTCATAAGGCTCTAATTGGGCCGCACGGTGGCGCAGCGCAGGGGCGGAAAACCCAGGGGGGGCCAGAGGGGACACGTCGCCTCCATGTTTTGAGAGGTGGGGGACATCCCCCCCAAATCTCCGCTTTCCGCGAGACAGTGGGGGTGGGGCTGATGATCAAGGGTGCCGATTGGACGTTGGTCAGCAGCAATGGGGGCGGGACATGATAATTCAGCGCGATGATTGGAGGAGGGAGGAGTGGGGAGGGTGGGACTGAGGATAGAGTGTGGTGATTGGGAGACGTGGCACAGACCTGCGCTTCATCCGCAGCCAGGATCGATCCCACCAGGGTCTCCAGACCGGCACTGTCCTGTCCCCTCCGGAGTACACCCCCCCCCCCCCCCCCCCCCCCCACGCGGGTGGCCAGAGAGGTCGGCAGCAAAGATCCTCCACTATAGGATCTTTGGTCGGCAGTTAGACGCAGAGAAACAGCGCTAAACCCAGCTCACCTCTACCTGTCCTGCCAGGTGAGTCTACAGCCTTCCTGGACTTGCGGGAAATATGGCCAGCGCGGAGAAGCAGCGCTGGTATCCCGTCAGTCCAGACAGGGTAGTTAACCCGGTGAGACAGGCAGAGTTGAGCTGCATTTAACGCTGGATTGAGCCTCCGAAGCCTCGCGCGTGTGTGTGTGAGTGTGCGCATGCGCGCGTGGCCGCCAAAAAATTGTGTCCCCCGTCCCCTCCATGTTTTGATAGCGAGTTCCGCTCTTGGCGCAGCGGTAGAGTTGCTGCCTTAGAGCACTTCTAGTACCAGTTCGATCCCGACTACGGGTGCTGTCTGGACGGAGTTTGTACGTTCTTCCGATGACCTGCGCAGGTTTTCTCCGAGATCTTTGATTTCCTCCCACACTCCAAAGACGTCCAGGTTTGTAGGTTAATTGGCTTGTCATAAATGGAAATTGCACCTAGTGTGTGTCGGGCAGTGTTAGTGTGTGGGGACTGCTGGTCGGTGCGGACTCGGTGGGCCGAAGGGCCCGTTTCCGTGCTGTATCTCTGAACTAATCAAAACTATAATGACATCTTGAGGGTAGTGGAGTCAGGGGATACGGGGAGAAGGCAGGAACGGGGTACTGATTGTGGATGATCAGCCGTGATCACATTGAACGGCGGTGCTGGTTCGAAGGGCCGAATGGCCTACTCCTGCACCTATTGTCTAATGTGAATACTGAACATATAAAAATCTTGCATTTGATTCAATTTTACTGATTAAAAATCTATCACATTTGTCCTTACATTTGCTTTTTTTCTCTTACGTATACACACGCTTTTGGTTACGGAAAAGTTAAGTGGCAAGTTAAATGGAAAAGTCAAAAGTTCAATGACCAACCTGCCCACTATTTCAGATAGAAAATGAAACACATGTTTTTTTTTCCCTCCAAACGTGATCCTTGCATGTGCTTCTGTTTAATAAACATAATTGCCAAGCTGTGTACAAAGTCCCATGTGGTATGTGCTTCTTGGAAACGATTGCAAATAGTAAGATTAAACGAGAACTTACCAGTTTGAAGTTTGATCTGTATTTTATGAGGAGTTACGATGAGGGATTGCGTGAAGAAGCCCGCCAGGACGCATGCGTGGCATTCTTCAAAGCAGCGGTGTGAAATCACAGATAACTGTAATGACTAAACATAGTAAGATTAGAGAAGAGATACCAGTTGAGTATATGATCAAGGGTGGGAGCGGAGGGCACGTAATCCCTCATCGTAACTCCTCATAAAATACAGATCAAACTTCAAACTGGTAAGTTCTCGTTTAATCTTACTATTTCACTTCGGAGTCACGTGAGTGACTACGTGAAGATTTTAAAACTCTGTGATTTCATGCCGTGGAAACGAGTCCATGCATCACGTCTGCCTTGATGACTGTAGGAGGAATTGTGTTAACATAATTTGGACATGAATTCGACATGAAATCATAAAATTTATGAACACAAAATTATAACCCCTTTTTATGGGTTTAAATTAATATACAGAACTTTAAATTGTTTCTGCAAACATTCCAGGTTTCATTACTGGTTTGTTGTAAAATAGTTGGAATGTTTTTTCTTCTGACCATCCTGCTGCCTTGAGGATTTGGTCCATTGGTACATCCAACTGTATCGCTGCCGATGTAGCTGCAGCCCTGGTGGAATGAGATTAAAACATATCAGTATCCACCCCAGCCTGTGTTAGCACCTGTTTCAGCCATCTTGAGATGGTCTGGACCGTCACTCTTTTGTGTGGTTGCTTGTGGCTGACCAGAAGTGCCTTCTCATTGCCTCTTATGATTTTCGTTTTCTCCATGTATAACGACAAATGTCTTACTATACAGAGACGGTCATCTGTTGGGTATGACCTAAATTGTATATTGAGGCCTGCTGATCCCTGTCTGTTCTGCTTTACTAATTCATAGATATGAAACGTAATATTTTCAGTTGAGGAAGTCATGTTGTCCAGTCTTAGTTTATGCAGTGACTGTACCCTCTGTGCCGTGACCAATGCCATTAGCATGACTGTTTTTAATGTCAGTCTGTGTAGGGACAGAGCTGTTGCTGGAGACCAATTCCTGAGCATCTTCAGGACAATACTTACATCCCATATTTGGGAGTACCTGGTTCTTGGGGGATTAGTATTAAAAATTCCCCTCATAAGTTTTGTTACCAGTGGGTGAGTCCCAACAAAGTAACGCTCTGTCCCCTGCCATAGGTAAGTCGATAGGGCACTTCTGGCGCAGTTGATGGCATTGTAACTGAGCCCCTCATCACCAAGTGTGACTGAGGAGTGAATGAATAATGCGATGTAAAGCGCCTTGAGTATTAGAAAGGCGCTATATAAATCACATCCATTATTATTATTATTATAGTGGAGGCCTGCCAGATATTCCAGAACAGACGGGATGTTCATGCCTCTGTGGGTGATGTTGTTTTTGTGACAATGCATCTCCCACTTCCTGATATAGACCAGACACTGTTTTTTTTTTTTTTTGGTTGACTGTCTTTGGGCCGCCGAGATCATGTTCACTGTTCGGTCCGTCAGTCCCAGTTGTAGTAGAGGTGTTTTTAGACTCTACAAATTAATAAGTTCAAATGGTTATGCCATGGGTGGCTATCCCTTGTTAGGTCTATGTGGTCTATGTGGGATGGTGATACATGTGGTCTATGTGGGATGGTGATACATGGTTCTAATACCATGTTTAGTACCACTGGGAACCATGGTTGAGTAGGCCAATCGGTTACTACCAAAATACCAGACACAGAGTCTTGTTGTATTTTCCTTAATACCCGACTGTTGAGGCAGAAAGGAGGGAATGCGTAAATAAACAATTTCCCCCAATGCAGCGAAAATGCATCTGTCGCCGCTGCCCCAGGGTCTGGTTCCCATGAAACATAATTTGCTAACTGGTGGTTAAGTCTGGATGCAAATAGATCGATATCTGATGTTCCATATCTTGCTATAATATCAGCAAATACTTTTTTATTCAGCATCCATTCGGTGTTTTCATTAAATTTGCGTGGCCTGGTGTCTGCCACTAAATTTAGTCTTCCTGGTAGGTAAGTGGCTGAGATATCTCTCTGGATACACCATTGCCAAATTGTATTAGCCAGATTGTCACATGATGTCGATTTGTTTCCACCCATGTGGTTGATATATGCTACCACGGTGGTATTGTCTATCTGTAGTCTAACATGCTGGTGATATGACCCAGTACAATATGACTTTAGGCCATAGAATGCACCCAACATTTCCAGGTAGTTTATGCCCAGTGTGAGTAATAATGATGCCTCCTGAGCAGTCCATTTACCTCCACAGCTGGTGATGGTATTGGTGGCTCCCCACCCAAGTGCACTGGCATCAGTTTGTAGTACCATGGAAGGGTTACTGACAATGATTGGATTGGAACAAAGCCAGATGTTATCTATCCACCATTTTAGTTCCATTTTAGCTTTGATTGGTAGTTTCATAGGTCTGTCAAAGTGACCTGCATTGATTTTGAGTGCTTGTATTTTTGCTCTCTGTAAGTTTTGGTAATGTAGAGGTCCAAATTGTGTGGCTGGAAAGGCAGCCACCATTTTGCCAATTACTTTTGCTACCAAGCTGATGGATGGTTTGCTGATGTCAATGAGGTTATTGCAAGCCTCTATTAAATCTCTAGCCTTTCCCTTAGGCAGAGTCACCGACATGTGAACTGAGTCAATGGTGAACCCCAAATAGTCCATAGTAGTGGAAGGCGTTAGTTTAGATTTAACTGGATGGATAATAAATCCCAGTTTTTCAAATAACTGTTTTGTGGCTGTTAAGTGGCTTTTTCACGGGGCGACTTGACGCAAGAGTGAACCAGAGTTTAACATCGTGGGAACCTCGTGCGATAACAGTACGGCATTCGTGGACCACCGTGGACCACCGTGGCGCTAACGGCAGGTAGTCGTGTAACTTGGTCACTCGGGAGAAAATTCAAGAAAGTTTGAATTTCTCCAAGAGTGACTTGTACACTTGTGGTTGAGCATTGCAACATTGTATGAACATAGTGGCCAGTGCGATATCCGTGCGATATCCGTAATAACTCTTGCGGGTACCGTGGGAACACCTGCGAACGGTGAGTAACTGAGCAGTTTGATTGTCAGTGCTTGTTTTACCTCATTGTTCAATAAATATATTTTTTACTATCAGATTGATGTCTGCAATTCTTCATTAACACATCACTACAAGATGAATGTCTCTAATGTTATAATCCCTCTCATGCTGAAACACAAAATAGTTGAAGGGAGGTGAAATAATCACATTTTCATTCTTTTTCATTTTTGAGTGTTCAGGTCCCTCAATTGCTGAGCTATTTTACTCCAGCAGTTTGTGTCTCTTTTTGTCTAAAGCAGTTTCTAAGACTGTAGGAACTCCGCGGGCCAGGCAGCAACTACGGAGGGAAATGGACAGGCGACCCTTTCTTCAGGCTGCCTTATCTCTCTCCCCCCCCCCCCTTCCCCCTACTCCGCCATTCAATCGCGGCTGATCTATCTCTCCCTCTCAACCAAATTCTCTTGCCTTCTCCCCATAACCTCCTGACAGCCGTACTAATCAGGAATGTATCTATCTCTGCCCCTATTCTTCACCCTTTTGACAGTAGTTTTGTTTTATTGTTTTATTGTTGCCTACTTCCTTCGCTCCATAGATGCTGCTGCACCCGCTGAGTTTCTCCAGCATTATTGTGTACCTTCGATTTTCCAGCATCTGCAGTTCCTTCTTAAACACAAATGCACCGAGTTCCTCCAGCATTTCGTGTTTTGCTCAGTATTCCAGCATCCGCTGTCTCCCGCGTCTCCAATAAAACAAAACTACTGTCAAAAGGGTGAAGAATAGGGGCAGAGATAGATACATTCCTGATTAGTGCGGCTGTCAGGAGGTTATGGGGAGAAGGCAAGAGAATGTGGTTGAGAGGGAGAGATAGATCAGCCGCGATTGAATGGCGGAGTGGACTTAATGGACCGAATGGCCTAATTTTGCTCCTATAACTAACAAAGATAGTAATTGTTAGGGAAATGTAGTTATTAAAGACGAGGGGGAGCAGAAATGGGCAGTCTGGGATGGCTCGTGAGATACTTGCATAGAGGCACTAACGTTAAAGAAAGGGCAGATAAACAGAGAGGGGGGGGGGGACTTCCCTCAGTGCCCATCTGTTACCATTAATTGGACAGTTCGGTCTGTGAAACGCAACACGCCAGCCCCGACATCCAGCCCGGTGGTCAGTCCTTTGAAGATAGACACCAGTTGCTTGGAGCAACTCAGCCGGACAGGCAGCAACTCTGGAGAGAAGGAACGGATGGCGTTTCGGGTCGAGTGCCTTCTTCAGACTGAGGTCAATCCCCTGCATGGATAACAGGAGTCCCAGCCAACACGACAATCGCCCGCTGCACAGTCTCGGAGCTTCCACTACGAAAACGGTGCCTACATTTGAGCACTTATGTAACTGAACCATCCTAACACCAACCACAGAGCATTCCTGAACTACTACCTACCTCATTCGAGACCCTCGGACTATCTTAGATCGTATACTCACTGGCGTTATCGAGTTACAGTGTGGAAACCGGCCCTTCGGCTCAACTTGCCCATACCGGCCAAAATGTCCCATCGAAACTAGTCCCATCTGCCTGCGTCTGGTCCATATCCCTCCCAACCTGTCTTATCCATGTACCTGTCTAAATGTTTCTTAAATGTAGGGATGGACCCAGCCTCAACTACCTCCTCTGGCAGCTTGTTCCATACACCCACCACCCTTTGTGCGAAAATGTTACCCCTCACTCAGATTCCTATTAGATCTTCCCCCCTCACCTTGAACCTATGCCCTCTGGTCCTCGAATCCCCTCTGTAGACAAAGGACATATATTACCCTGGACTCTGTCTATTTCCCTGCTTGTTCGTATCATGGTTTTGTACACCTCTCAGCCTCTGTCCCCAGTGTGGAGTTAAGGGCTTGTTTATGGGCGCCCTGGGCTGAGAACTCTGGAGGATGGGTTTTAGACTTTATCGGGAATCGAGATAGACCCCGTAATGCAGGAGCAAAGAATCGCAGATGCTAATCTGCATTGGAAAGACACAATATGCGGGAGTAACTCAGCGCTGAAGAAGAGTCCAGACCCGAAACATCATCTATCCATGTTGTCTAGCGATGCTGCCTGACCCGCTGAGTTGCTCCGGCGCTTTGTGTCTTTCCACTAGACCTGTAATAAGTCTCGGCTGGGTGTTTACTGGGATCTCTGGTGTTTAATAGACGTCCTGATGTTGTTTTTGATCGGGTTTACTACTGACAGTATTTAATCAGATCCATATTAAATCATTTCCCCTTCACCTTAAACCTATGTAATCTGGTCCTCGATTCGCCTACTCTGGGCAAGAGATTGTGCATCTACCCGATCGATTCCTCGCATGATTTTAAACATTATCTTGCACACAGCGTTGTTCCCTTCACCTTGTATACACCATTTATGGCTCGATTGTTACTATTTATTGTCTGTCTACTGACTGGTTAAACGTTTGAAAGTTTCACCTCTCAGTAGATAATAAAATAAGACAACCATCACGGTCAATGTGAGACAAAGTCTTTATTCCTATTTGACAAAATAAAAAGACGACTTCTTGCACATATTGAGAGAAGGTGCATCACACCAAACAACATTTGTCTAAAAAAACCCAGATTATTCTTCAGCTCATTAAAGAGCTCGGGTGAAATTCTGACAAAGTTTGTGAATGCACTTTTATCCTCTTCGCACAGCACATTAAGCAGCTGATCATATTGTCCAAATTGAGGTCTCCGTTGAAAGATGGGCGTCAACGTCTTGCGTCAACTCGCCCCGTGAAAAAGCCCCATTACGGTTTGTTTGGCCAATTCCAAAGATAATCCATTTGGCAGTGCTTTATACTGCCAGAGTTGTCCCATCCAGTTGAATTTTAAGTAACATCTGTGGTCACCTCGTATAGGCACTGAATAGTAAGCATCTTTTAAATCGATGCTAGCCATGAAGTAACCTTTGGAAATTAATTGTTTAGCAGTAACAAAGGTTTCCATTTTGAAGTGAATATATTGTACAAATATATTCAATTTTGTCAGGTCTATGATGATGCGACAACCACCATCTTTTTTGTTTTTGGTAAATATATTGGACAAGAATTCTAATGGTTCGTGTTGAGTTTGCTCAATTACACCTTTTACGTAAAGCCGCTCCAGTTCAGCTTGCGCTTCTGATTTTTCTTTATCAGAAAGCACGAACATTCGGTTCGGTATATGTTGAACTGGAGGGCTGTACTTGTGTATAAACTCTATTGTATATCCCTGGATACTGCTTAAGATGTAAGTATCGGTTGTTAACATGCTCCATGCATTCAGAAAAGAGTGTAATCTCCCACCAACCTCCATGCTCCCTGTATTTTGTAGGGAACCAGACCCACCTACCTCCATAGTTACCAGTGGCAGGTTTACTTCTTTTTGTAGGTTCTTCGCTGCTGTTGTTGCGCTGGTGTCTGGATTTGTGGTTTGGTTGGCGTTGGAGGTCCGCGCATCTTCCAAGAAGGCCAGCCTGGGCCATGGCCTAAAAAAGACTCATGTTTTGAGTACCGGGCCTTCGAGCTTTCACCAGTCATTCTTGTTCTGCTGGTGGGTGCGTAGGGGTGCTGTCTTTGGCTGTAGTGGGTTTTTGATGGAGTCCCTTTCATCCACTGTGCATGCAAATGCTGTTATCCCTGCTGTTAGGAGTTTCAATACTTTTTGTAATTTGACGTCCATACTTCTGACTCCTATTCCAATGTGTTTCCATATACAGGTGTTTACTATTGGAACATTCAGGGATATGCAGTTGCCCGGTGCCAGGTGTCTTGATGTGGTGTCCAGTACAGCCTGTTCTTGTAACTGGTTTTAGAGACATATAGTCTATAGTGGCAGCTAGCTTTGGCTCCAGATTTTGACCAGTCTGGTCTGGCTGTATGAAATTGGACACCATGTCCAGTAGGTTCTTTCGTTCCTGCACCCCTTGCACACTTGTCTTTCCTTCTGCGGACTCCTCTTCCAGGTCAGCCCAGAACTGACCCGCAGTGCTCCCCTCTGATGAGGTAGAAGCACTGTGCAGCCCTTCAAGAGGTACTGCTGTGGATTTATCATAGGGCCCACTGTGACCCGACTCCATCTCCGTCACGTTGGAGCAAATGCTCCACACACCGCTCCATCCGGCTCCAGCGCTCACGGTCGCTGGCCGCCCGCGGTTGTTCAAAGTCGGACTCCTCTGAGTCCACGACCTTGTTTGTTTTTTGTCTAGCCTTACCGCCCGACCGCGTGGATCTGGCCGGTGCGGAGGCGATATCGGGCACAGCTGATCCCACTATTGGTGATCCAAGTGCCGCTGGCTGCTGCTGGCTGCCTGCTGCTCCGCGGTCCTCCCTCACCAGCTTTGTCGCAGACCTTGTCTTCTTTGTTTTGTCCATGTTCCCACCTGTAGTTGGAAATGGAAACAAAATAGACCGCAGAGTAAACTCTTACCTGCAAGTTGCGGCTGTTAAACTGCCGCTGCGGGGGAACGTCGTTCCACCGCGTCTGACGTTTCGCAATGCGTGTAGCGATATGACACGCATGCGTCCTGGTGGGCTTCTTCACGTAGTCACTCACGTGACTCCGAAGTAAAATAGGTGGGAGTTTTCGCATTCTTTCAAAGACTGATGACAATGCTTTGGAACGGGAACGTTTCTTACTTCAGGTTCTTAAATTGTCAAACAGTCCGACCTCAAATGTGGCATAAATCCAATTCAACACCGTGATAGGAAAGATATTGTCAAGCTTGAAAAGGTTCAGAAAAGAAATTTACGAGGATGTTGCCAGGACTAGAGGGTGTGAGCTATAGGGAGAGGTTGAGTAGGCTGGGTCTCTTTTCCATGCGCAGGAGGAGGAGTGGTGATCCCATAGAGGTGTACAAAATCATGAGAGGAATAGATCGGGTAGATGCACAGAGTCTCTTGCCCAGAGTAGGCATTAGACAACAGACAATAGGTGCAGGAGTAGGCCTTCGAGTCAGCACCGCCATTCACTGTGATCATGGCTGATCATCCCCAATCAGTACCCCGTTCCTGCCTTCTCCCCATATCCCCTGACTCCGCTATTTTTAAGAGCCCTATCTAGCTCTCTCTTGAAAGCATCCAGAGAACCTGCCTCCACCGTCCTCTGAGGCAGAGAATTCCTCTCCACATCCACTCTATCCAGGCCTTTCACTGAAGAAGAGTCTCGACCTGAAACGTCACTCATTCCTTCTATCCAGAGATGCTGTCCCGCTGAGTTACTCCAGCATTTTGTGTCTGTACTCAATGACATATTGGGAATCTGTTATATTATTTTGTATCTCGGGGGACTTTGAGGCGAATAATGTTGAATATGAAATCAGATTTGTGCTATGGACGTGTGAGTGGCTGCTGGGATATACGCCGAGAATATTTGCAACAATTGCACTCAGCGTGGATTAGAGTTTCTCTCTCTCTCTCGAGAGGAAACTATAATCTCCTTCTGGTAAATCCGGTTCCAAAGTATTAAAAACTGAACGTTTTTTCAATTAAAAAATAACTATTCTGATCTGATTAAGGAACATGCATAGAATATGTAACATTACGTCCAAATGGGCCATAAAGTCCACACTGAACATGACGCCAAGTTAAACTAATCTCATCTACCTACACGTGGTCCATATCCCTCCATTCCCTGCATGTCATAGAAACATAGAAACATAGACAATAGGTGCAGGAGTAGGCCATTCGGCCCTTCGAGCCTGCACCGCCATTCAATATGATCATGGCTGATCATCCAACTCAGTATCCTGTACCTGCCATCTCTGGATAGCTGGAGCGCTATCGCGGAGCGGAGCGGGCGATGCCTTGCCTGGGTCGCCGCGCTGGATCGACGCGCTGGAGCTCCGGTGAGCTGTGACCGCCGAGATCAGCACCTCCGGGCTGCGGGTCTGCGGAGCGGAGCGGGCGGCGCCGACTTTAACATCGGGAGCCTGGGAGCTCCAAACCGGCGCGGCCTTGTCGGCTTCGGAAGCCGACAATCCCCTGCTAGGAAGCGGCCGTTCCAGGTGGCCCAGCCGCATGAGGACTCTCCCGATGCCGGGGCAACACCACCCGGCCAGGAACATCGGGCCTCCGTAGAGGCAATAGCGGTGGCCTCAATAGGCCTGACTTTGGGTGAACTGGGGATGGGGACTGGACATTGTGCCTTCCCCCACTGTGGTATCCACTGTGGGGGGATGATTTTTCTGTGTGTAAGTTAACATGTTAGTCTGTGTCCAAGATGGCTGTCGGAAGGGAGAGTGGACGCTGGCGCGCTTTAGCTGCCGCTGCTCTCTCTTCACACTTTGTGTTTTTTGATTTTTGATTTTGTGTCTTTGGAGCGATTTCTATCTTTAATTTGTGTATTGATGATGTCCTTATTATTTATTTTTCTCCGACTATATGTTTTTTTTCTCTTCTGTTAATTTTTGTAAGGTGTCCTTGAGACTTTGAAAGGCGCCCGAAAATAAAATGTATTATTATTATTATTATCTCTCCATACCCCCTGATCCCTTTAGCCACAAGGGCCACATCTAACTCCCTCTTAAATATAGCCAATGAACTGGCCTCAACTACCTTCTGAGGCAGAGAATTCCACAGATTCACCACTCTCTGTGTGAAAAATATTTTTCTCATCTCGGTCCTTAATGATTTCCCACTTATCCTTAAACTGTGACCCCTTGTTCTGGACTTCCCCAACATCGGGAACAATCTTCCTGCATCTAGCCTTTCCAACCTCTTAAGAATTTTGTACGTTTCTATAAGATCCCCCCTCAATCTTCTAAATTCTAGTGAGTACAAGCCGAGTCTATCCAGTCTTTCTTCATATGAAAGTCCTGACATCCCAGGAATCAGTCTGGTGAACCTTCTGTACTCCCTCTATGGCAAGAATGTCTTTCCTCAGATTAGGAGACCAAAACTGTATGCAATACTCCAGGTGTGGTCTCTCCAAGACCCTGTACAACTGCAGTAGAACCTCCCTGCTCCTATACTCAAATCCTTTTGCTATGAATGCTAACATACCATTCGCTTTCTTCACTGCCTGCTGCACCTGCATGCCTACTTTCAATGACTGGTGTACCATGACACCCAGGTCTCGTTGCATCTCCCCTTTTCCTAATCGGCCACCATTCAGATAACAGTCTACTTTCCTGTTTTTGCCACCAAGGTGGATAACCTCACATTTATCCACATTATACTGCATCTGCCATGCATTTGCCCACTCACCCAGCCTATCCAAGTCACCTTGCAGCCTCCTAGCATCCTCCTCACAGCTAACACTGCCCCCCAGCTTTGTGTCATCCGCAAACTTGGAGATGTTGCATTCAATTCCCTCGTCCAAATCATTAATATATATTGTAAATGGCAGAGGTCCCAGCACTGAGCCTTGCGGTACCCCACTAGTCACTGCCTGCCATTGTGAAAAGGACCCTTTTACTCCTACTCTTTGCTTCCTGTCTGCCAACCAGTTCTCTATCCACATCAATACTGAACCCCCAATACCGTGTGCTTTAAGTTTGTATACTAATCTCTTATGTGGGATCCTACAGTGACCTACAGTAACTAAAAGCCTCAAACACCACTATCGTATCTGCCTCCACCACTACCCCTGGCAGCGTGTTCCAGGCACCCACCACTCCCTGTTTTAGTTCAGTTTTAGACATTAGACAATAGACAATAGGTGCAGGAGTCAGCACCGCCATTCAATGTGATCATGGCTGATCATCCCCAATGAGTACCCCGTTCCTGCCTTCTCCCCATATCCCCTGACTCCGCTATTTTTAAGAGCCCTATCTTGCTCTCTCTTGAAAGCATCCAGAGAATCTGCCTCCACCGCCCTCAGAGGCAGAGAATTCCACAGACTCACAACTCTCTGTGTGAAAAAGTGTTTCCTCGTCTCCGTTCTAAATGGCTTACTCCTTATTTTTAAACTGTGGCCCCTGGTTCTGGACTCCCCCAACATCGGGAACATGATTCCTGACTCTAGCGTGTCCAAGCCCTTAACAATCTTATATGTTTCAATGAGATACCCTCTCATCCTTCTAAACTCCAGAGTGTACAAGCCCAGCCGCACCATTCTTTCAGCATATGACAGTCCTGCCATCCCGTGAATTAACATTGTAAACCTACGCTGCTCTCCCTCAATAGCAAGTATATCCTTCCTCAAATTCCCCCCCCCCTCCGATTTTGTTCAGCTTTATGAGATCAACCCTCATCCTCTGGCGCTCCAAGGAATAAAGTCTTAGCCTGCTCAACCTCTCCATGTGGCTCAGGCCCTCAAGTCCTGGCAACATCTTCTTTAATCTCTGGAGAGAAGGAATGGGCGACGTTTCGGATCGAGCTCCTTCTTCAGACTGATGTCCGGGGAGGGGGAGGGACAAAGATAGAATGTAGTCGGAGACAGTAAGACTAGTGGGAGAGCTGGGAAGGGGGAGGGGATGGAGAGAGAAAGCAAAGGCTATCAGAAGTTAGAGAAGTTAATGTTCATACCGCTGGGGTGTAAACTACCCAAGCAAAATATGAGGTGCTGTTCCTCCAATTTGACTGGGCCTCACTTTGACAATGGAGGAGGCCTAGGACAGAAGGGTCAGATTGGGAATGGGAGGGGGAGTTGAAGTGCTGAGCCACCGGGAGGTCAGGTAGGTTAAGACGGACTGAGCGGAGGTGTTCAGTGAACGCTGATGTAGAGAAGTTTACACCTGGAACAGCGGATACAGTAGATGAGGTTGGAGGAGGTACAAGTGAACCTCTGCCTCAGAATGTTTGGGTCCTTGGATGGAGTCGAGGGGGGAGTTAAAGGGACAGGTGTTGCATCTCCAGCGGTTGCTGGGGAACGTACCCGGGGAGGGGGTGGTTTAGGTGGGACGGAAAGATTCACTTTTGACCTTATGAAGGGTCCGACCTGAAACGTCATCCATTTACATTCTATCTTTGTCCCGCCCCCTCCCCTGACATCAGTCTGAAGAAGGGTCTCGACCCGAAACATCACCCATTCCTTCTCTCCAGAGATGCTGCCTCACCCGCTGAGTTACTCCAGCATTTTGTGTCTACCTTCGATTTAAACCAGCATCTGCAGTTCTTTCTTACACATCCTCCTTAATCTTCTCTGCACTCTTTCTAGCTTAATTTTACCATAAGACTGAAGGTAGTGGACTTGAACACGGGTGTCAGGGGTTATGGGGAGAAGGCGGGAGAATGGGGTTAGGAGGGAGAGGTAGATAGGCCATGATTGGATGGTGGAGTAGACTTGAGGGGCCGAATGGCTTATTCTGCTCCTATTACTTTGACCATATAATCTTATGAAGGGTCACGACCTGAAAGGTCACCCTTCCTTCTATCCAGAGATGTTGCCTGTTCCGCTGAGTTTTTGTGTCTACACTCTGAGATGATGTGGACTTGACAGAAAACTTATGATAAAATTGCCTGTAAGAATGTAAAAGAATTGACATTGACTTTGGACAGCCTGTGAAATGTACATTCCAGAAGCAAAGAGTCAATTCTTAAAGTATTTACTTGAGGCAGGAGATAAAGAATGCCATAAGGCACTACAGATTAATTTTTCAGGACTTCGCTAGATATTGTTGGCAAGCAGGCCAACAATATTCTTATTATTGAGTCACTTCTGAGTCAATTTAAAAACAGCAAAAACTTTTGAATTGAATTGAATTGAATGCCTTTATTGTCATTCAGACCTTACGGTCTGAACGAAATTTCGTGCCTGCAGTCATACATACATCATACAATAATAACAACAATGAACACAAATTAACACCACCACAGTGAGTCCTCCAAGCACCTCACTGTGGTGGAGGCAAAAATCATAGGGCTGCAGTCTCTTCCCTCCTCTTCTCCCTCTGCGCTGAGGCGATTCCCCACCGGGCGATGGTACAAACAGTCCCGCGGCTCACCGAACCCCGCAACGGGCCGCTCTCAAACACCGCGGCCCGGGGTGGTCGAAGCTGCCGCCCTCCAGTCCAACGGATGCAGCCGCTGGCCCGCGGCTCAACCCCGGACCCAGGTCACCGCCGCCAGAACGCCGTCCCAGCCACCGGAGCACCGTTCCAGCCCCGAGTCGGATCGCCCTCACGTGAGTGCCGTTCCTCCCTCGGGCTGGGCCACTCCGACGGGAGCGGCGTTCCTCCCTCGGGCTGGGCCACTCCGACGGGAGTGCCGTTCCTCCCTCGGGCTGGGCCACTCCGACGGGAGTGCCGTTCCTCCCTCGGGCTGGGCCACTCCGACGGGAGTGCCGTTCCTCCCTCGGGCTGGGCCACTCCGACGGGAGTGCCACGGCCCCTCACGGGAGCGTCTCGGCCCCTCGCCAGGCCGTCCTCACGGGAGCGCAGTTCCAGTCCCAAGCTGGGCCGCCCTCACGGGAGCGAGCCCAGGGCAAGTCCTGACAGGCTGCCTCCGGAGTCCCGAGGTCGCCAGCTCCGCCATTAGGCCTCAGCGCAGACGGAGGCAGAGAGGGGGGATACGACGAAAAAGTCGTATTCCCCCCAAGGGAGAGACAGCAAACCCCGCTTCAACCCCCCCCCCCCACCCCCCCCCCCCCCCCCCCCCCCCCACATAAACACAACCTAAAACCAAAAACGCAACTAGACAAAACGAAAAAAAACAACACAAAAAAGTAAAGACAAACGGACTGCAGGCGAGCCGCAGCCGTTCCCAGCGCCGCCACTTCCGGCAAAAACTATAAGACCAAAAATCTTTTCAGTACAAAAGCATTGTTGATGTGGTAAGATGTTTGGTTAAAGGGCCTGTCTCACTATACGAGTTTACCCAAGAGCTCTCCCGAGTTAAAAAAAAAAATCAAAACTCGTGGTAAGTACGTAGAATGTACGTAGCGGGTACGTCGGAGCTCGGGACGTCTCTTAGCGGCTTGTAACGCTAACGACAGGTACTCAGGAAACGTGGTAAGCTCCTGAGGTTTTTTCAACATGTTGAAAAATGTCCACGAGAGCCCCGAGTACCTACGAGCGGCTATTACCGTAAATCTCCGAGTTCGAATCAGGGGAAAATCGGGAGAACTCTTGAATTACCTCGTACAGTGGGACAGGCCCTTAAGAGCTGTCACTGTTCTCTGTTATTTCCTTGGGTCAATGGAAATTTCTTAAAGATCACTAAATAGATTTGTCCCCTGTAGAATATTTTACTATTTCCCGCTGTTGTATAATTTAGTTTAGATTTAGTTTAGTTTAGAAAGTGTGGCCCGGTGGCGCAGTGGCAGAGTTGCTGCCTGACAGCGCCGGTGAACCGGGTTCGATCCTGACTACGGGTGCTGTCTGTACGGAGTTTGTACGTTCTCCCCGTGACCTGCGTGGGTTTTCTCCGGGATCTCCGGTTTCCTCCCACATTCCAAAGACGTGCATGTTTCTCGGTTAATTGGCTTAGGATAAATGTAAATTGTCCCCTGAGTGCGTGCAGGATAGTGAAAGTGTGTGGAGGTCGCTGGTCGGTGCAGATCAACTACAGATACAGCATGGAAACAGGCTCTTCAGCCCACTGCGCTGACTATCAATCACCTATTCACACTAATTTTCTGCTATCCCACTTTCCCATCCACTCCCTACACTCGGAGGGAGTTTTTTTTATACGGAGGCCACACAAACGGACAAACCCACACGTCTTTGGGCTGTGGGAGAACACCGGAGCACCCGGAGGAAACCCTTAAGGTCACAGTGAGAACGTGCAAACTCCACGCAGACAGCGCCCGAGGTCAGGATCGAACCTGGGTCCCCGGCGCTGCGAGGCAGCGGCGCTAAACTTTGTGCCACTGCGCCGTCCACTGCCCGTGAGGATCCATATTACATCTTTAATATGTTTTCTGCTGCGCCTTACGAGGCATATTTTGTTGGTCTTGAAGGCTGAGAAAGCCTGAGGGGCGGCACGGTGGCACAGTGGCAGAGCTACTGCCTTATGCCCCTGTCCCACTTAGGCGATTTTTTAGGCGACTACAGGCGACTAGGCTGTCGCCACATGGTCGCCGGGGTGTCGCCTGTATGGCCGTGAGTCGTCTCCTCAGTCGCCCAAAGAGTCGTAACGTTTTTCTGGTCGCTGCTGGATTTTGAAATGTTCAAAACTTTTTGGCGACCGTCGGTGACAGTGGGCTTGAAGCCAATGAGCGTAGCTTGTCTTCTCTAGATGTAGTTGCTGTCGTAGGTTGTCGCCAGGATGACGTAGGTTGTCGCCGGTGCTGACTTCGGTGACTACCTACGTCAACCGGTGACAGGTACCGGCGACTGAATTGTCTTACCTTGTCGTAGCCTGTCGCGGGTGGACGTGGGTTGTCGTAGGTGTGGTCGTAATTGGACGTCCTAATGGGTTGCCGGTTGTCGGTAGCTTGCCGTTGCTTGACGTCGACTAGGTGGTAAGTTGTTGTCGACACTGTCTTAGCCATTGTCATAGGGAGGGTCCAGTCGCCATTTTTTTCGGCGTCCTGCTATGACCATGACACTCGCCGGCAGTCGCCGAAAAAAATCGCCTAAGTGGATCAGGCCCATTACAGCGCAGGTTCGATCCAGATTCGATCCTGACTACGGGCGCTGTCTGTAAGGAGTTTGTACGTTCTCCCCGTGACCTGCGTGGGTTTTCACCGAAATCTTCGGTTTCCTCCCACACTCCAAAGACGTACAGGTTTGTAGGTTCACAAAAATGCTGGAGAAACTCAGCGGGTGCAGCAGCATCTATGGAGCGAAGGAGATAGGCAACGTTTCGGGCCGAAACGTTGCCTATCTTCTTCGCTCCATAGATGCTGCTGCACCCGCTGAGTTTCTCCAGCATTTTTGTGTACCTTCGATTTTCCTGCATCTGCAGTTCCTTCTTTAACAGGTTTGTAGGTTAATTGGTTTGGTATAAATGTAAATTGTCCCTAGAGTGTGTAGGATAGTGTTAATGTGCGGGGATCGCTGGTCTGCACGGACTCGGTGGGCCGAAGGGCCTGTTTCCGCGTTGTATCTCTAAAGTAAACTAAACTAAACTAAACAAAGGAACATTTAACATTATTTGAAATGAACAAATAATGTGGATTTGACAAAAATCACACCATGGGTGAAACAACCCAAGTCTGAAGAAGGGTCTCGACCAGAAACGTCACCTATTCCTTTTCTCCTGAGATGCCGCCCGTCCCGCTGAGTTACCCCAGCTTTTTGTGTCTATCTTCGGATTAAACCAGTGTCTGCAGTTTCTCCCGACACAAGTCATTCGCCCTTCTTTTCACCACAACGTAACATCTCCGCAGGCCAAAAGCTGGATTTCTGCTCATGGCCGTAATTGGTGTTAATAATTCACACCAAGTCCTAAGTTTGTGCCAATGGTAACGCTTCTCGCCAGGAAAGATTGAGTAATCTACAGAGAGCTTACATGGAAAGAAAATAATTCTGACAGAGCCTCGTTGAACCAAACCAGTGAGTAGACGGAAGGGAGATAGACAATCGACAACAGACAATAGGTGCAGTAGGCCACTCAGTCCTTCGAGCCAGCACCACCATTCAATGTGATCATGGCTGATCATCCACAATCAGTTACCCCGTTCCTGCTTTTTCCCCATATCCCTTGATTCCATTAGCCCTAAGAGCTAAATCTAACTCACTCTATTGAAAACATCCAGTGAATTGGCCTCCACTGTTTTCTGTGGCAGAGAATTGCACAGATTCACAACTCTCTGGGTGAAAAAGTTGTTCCTCATCTCAGTCCTAAATGGCCTTAGCCCTTATTCTTAAATTGTGACCCCTGGTTCTGGACTCTCTCCAACATGGGGAACATTTTTCCTGCATCGAGCCTGTCCAATCCCTTAAGAATTTTTTATGTTATGGAGAGAGGGCAGGAGAATGGGGTTGAGAGAGAAAGATGTCTGAAGAAAGGTCTTGACCCGAAACTTCGCCTATTTCCTTCGCTCCATAGATGCTGCCTCACCCGCTGAGTTTCTCCAGCATTTTAGTCTACCTTCGATTTTCCAGCATCTGCAGTTCCTTCTTAAACACTTGACTAGTGTGTGTAGGACAGTGTTGATGTGTGGGAATCGCTGGTCGGTGCGGGCTCGGTGGGCCGAAGGGCCTGTTTCTACTCTATATTTCTTAACCTAAACCATTAGAAACATAGAAACATAGAAACATAGAAAATAGGTGCAGGAGGAGGCCATTCGGCCCTTCGAGCCAGCACCGCCATTCATCGTGATCATGGCTGATCGTCCCCTATCAATAACCTGTGCCTGCCTTCTCCCCATATCCCTTGATTCCACTAGCCCCTAGAGCTCTATCTAACTCTCTCTTAAATCCATCCAGTGACTTGGCCTCCACTGCCCTCTGTGGCAGGGAATTCCACAAATTCACAACTCTCTGGGTGAAAAAGTTTTTTCTCACCTCAGTCTTAAGTGACCTCCCCTTTATTCTAAACCATTGAACTGTTGAACTCTTTGGGTCGATGCCATCCCAATGAAAAAAACGGTAAGAGTTTGGATATCCATGTAAAGTTCACACTGTCAGAAGAATCAATCCTTCGTGTTATTGCTGTTAGACAACATGAACCCGTGCAAGAACGTGTTGCGATTATCTTGATTCGGGCGATTGTGTTTAAGTTGGCCGGCAGGAAATCTTGTGATGATGTGCAGCCCTTTTATTAAAGGAAGGAGAACAAACAAAGCAGATGATGTTAATTTGTTGCCATGACAACAGCCGTGCATGACAAAATAGTTGCATCCCTGGCATTTTTAAAAACATCTGCTTTCACAGTCGAACATTTGTCATTTTCTTTTTGATTATACTCTGCAGTCTGTGAATGTAGAACGAGCCTTTGGAAAATATGCAAGGACATTTTTGCAGCTGCTTTCACACGAGACCCAGTGGTGACATAATGAACAGCGAGTGTGGTTTAACCCAGGTTACATTGGCACCGACGGACACTGGAGTAACTCAGCGCACCAGGCGGCTTCTCTGGAGAAATCAGATGGGTGGCATTTCGGGTCGAGAGTCATAGAGCGATGCAGCGTGGAAACAGGCCCAACTTGTCCACATGTCCCAGTTACGCTAGGCCCACCTGCCCGCGTTTGGCCCATTTCCCTCCAAATCTATCCTATCCATGTACCTGTCTAACTGTTTCCTAAACGTTGGGATAGTCTCTGTCTCCACTACCTCCTCTGGCAGCTCGTTCCATACACCCAACACCCTTTATGTGAAACAATTACCTTCAGATTCCTATTAAATCTTTTCCCCTTCACCTTAAACTTATGACTTCTGGTTCCTAATTCACCTACTCTGGGAAAGAGACTGTGCATCTACCCGAACTATTCCTCTCACGATTTTATACACATCTATAAGTTCAAGTGAGTTTATTGTCATGTGTCCCTGTATAGGACAATGAAATTCTTGCTTTGCTTCAGCACACAGAACATAATAGGCATTTAGTACAAAACAGATCAGTGTGTCCATATACCATGATATAAATATATACACACATGAATAAATAAACTGGTAAAGTGCAAATAACAGAAAATGGGTTATTAATAATCAGAGGTACACAAAAATGCTGGAGAAACTCAGCGGGTGCAGCAGCATCTATGGAGCGAAGGAAATAGGCGACGTTTCGGGCCGAAACCCTTCTTCAGACCCTCCCGAAACGTCGCCTATTTCCTTCGCTCCATAGGTGCTGCTGCACCCGCTGAGTTTCTCCAGCATTTTTGTGTACCTTCGATCTTCCAGCATCTGCAGTTCCTTCTTGAACACTATTAATGTTCAGAGTTTTGTCCGAGCCAGGTTTAATAGCCTGACGGCTGTGGGGAAGTAGCTATTCCTGAACCTGGTTGTTACAGTCTTCAGGCTCCTGTACCTTCTACCTGAAGGTAGCGGGGAGATGAGTGTGTGGCCAGGATGGTGTGGGTCTTTGATGATGCTGCCAGTCTTTTTGAGGCAGCGACTGCGATAAACCCCCTCGATGGAAGGAAGGTCAGAGCCGATGATGGACTGGATATAAGATCACCCCTCATACTCCTGCTCTCCAAGCAATAGAGTCCCAGCCTACTCAACCTCTCCCAAGAACTCAGACCCTCTTCAGGCCCATCCTTATTCACCAGAGATGCTGCCTGACCCGCTGAGTTACTCCAGCACTTGGTGTCTATCTTCGGCATCTCCAGTTCCTTTCTACTCACTCCTACATAAGTTGTTGCCATCTGTGTGATCGCAAGGTTTAACCAGGTGAAGGGTGTGTTTTAGATCTAGCTTTAGGTATATTATTATCATGTGTATAGAGGCACGGTGAAGAGTTTAGTTTAGTTCAGAGATACAGCGCGGAAACAGGCCCTTCGTCCCACACCGACCTGCGGTCCCCGGACATTAACACTGTCCCACCCACACAAGGGACAATTTACATTTATACCAAGCCAATTAACCTACAAACCTGTACGTCTTTGGAGTGTGCGGGGAACCCAAAGATCTTGGAAAAAACCCACGCAGGTCAAGGGGAAAACGTACCAACTCCATACAGACAAGCGCCCGTAGTCAGGATCGAACCCGGGTCTCTGGCGCTGTAAGGCAGTAGCTCTACCACTACACCACTGTCTCCCATGCACGATACACAACCAAATCAGATAACATTATAGATAAATACTATCAAGACAAACTCAAGTACAATTCTGGAGTAGTTCTAAAGCACTAGGTCATTAAATATTGCCCTTGCTATTCGAGGGAAGGAAGCAGGAGAAAATAATGAACTTGAGGGCAGCGGTAGAGATGCTGCCTCACAGCGTCAGAGACCTGGGTTCAATCCTGACTACAGGTATTGTCTGTACAGAGTTTGTACGTTCTCCCCGTGACCCCATAGGTTTTCTCCGGGTGCTCCTGTTTCCTCCCACACTCCAAGGACCTACAGGTTTGTAGGTTAATTGGCTTCTGTAAAACAAATTACAATTAAAAAATGCACTATCCTTCACATTAGGGACAGAAAACTGCAGCAAATTGTGGGCACAGCCCTGACCATCACACAAACCAACCTCCCTTCCATTGACTCCATCTACACCTCATGTTGCCTCGCCAATGCCAGCGGTATAATCAAGGATTACTCACATCCTGGCCACTCCCTCTTCCCAATTATCCCATAGGACAAGAGGCATGGAAGTGTCCAGATTCAGGTACAATTTCTTCCCAGCTGTAATCAGGCAACTGAACCATCCTACGACCAACAACTAGAGAGTGGCCCTCAGCAACTATCTACCTCATTGGAGACTGTCAGACTATTTTTACCGGACTTTATCTTGCACTAAACGTTATTCACATTATTCCCTTCATCGTGCATCTGTACACTGTATCTGTTCGATTGTATTCATGTATTGTCTTTCCGCTGACTGGTTAGCACATGGGGAGAAGGCAGGAACGGGGTACTGATTGGGGATGATCAGCCATGATCACATTGAATGGCGGTGCTGGCTTGAATGGCCAAATGGCCTACTCCTGCACCTATTGTCTATTGTCTATTGTCTATTGTCTATTGTCACACAACAAAAGCTTTTCACTGTACCTCGGTACACGTGACAATAAACTAAGCTCAAAACTCAACTCAATTTACACTCTTTATCAAAGCCAATTAACCGAAAAACCTGCAGGTCTTTGGAGTGTGGGAGGAAACCGGAGCACCCGGAGAAAACCCACATGGTCACGGAGAGAACGTACAAACTCCGTACAGCCAGCACCTGTAGTCAGGATTGAACCCGGGTCTCTGGCGCTATGAGGCAGCAACTCTACCGCTGCGCCACCGTGCCGCCCATTTTTAAATTGTATTTTTTTCTTTTAACAATGGAAATTGCTGTGGGAATGATTGATCGATTACCTCGAGGGGAAAGAATCTTTGGAATTCTCTACCTACCAGGGCTGTGAAGTTTGAAGAACATCCAAGCCAGAGATTGATAGGATTTTATACATTCATAGAATCAAGGGGAAAAGGGATTAATATGGGAATGTGGCTATGACGTTAACAATCAGCCAAGTTGGTGCGGCGATTAGTGCAGCTGTCTCTCAGTTCCAGGTCTCCAAGTTCAAGCCTCACTCCCGGTCCTGTTGTGTGGAGTCTGCACATTCTTCCCAATTCCGCAGTTAGACACAAAAAGCTGGAGTAACTCAGCGGGGACAGGCAGCATCTCTGGGGAGAAGGAATGGGTGATGTTTCAGGTCGAGACCCTTCCTCACCCATTTTTTCTCTCCAGAGATGCTGCCTGTCCCGGTGAGGTACTCCAGCTTTTTGTGTCTATCTTTGGTTTATACCAGCATCTGCAGTTCCTTCCTACACTTTCTAATTCCACGTTAGTTTTCCTTGGGTGATCCAGTTTCCTCCCACATCCCAAAGACACGTCGGATGTTCGATTCCTGACAACCCAGCGGTTTCGTTTAGTTTAAGTCATAAGTAATAGGAGTAGAATTAGGCCATTCAGCCCATCAAGTCTACTCCGCCATTCAATCATGGCTGATCTATCTCTCCCCCCTAACCCCATTCTCCTGCCTTCCCCCCATAAACCCTGACACTCGTACTAATCAAGAATCTATCTATCTCTGCCTTAAATATATCCACTGACTTGGCCTCCACCGCCTTCTGTGGCTAAGAATTCCACAGATTCACCACCCTCTGACTAAATAAATTTCTTCTCATCTCCTTCCTAAAGGTACGTCCATTAATTCTGAGGCTATGACTCTCCCATGGGTGGAAACATCCTCTCCACATCCACTCTATCCAAGACTCTATCCAAGTTTAGTTTAGAGATATTGCATGGGCATAGTTAGACACAAAATGCTGGAGAAACTTAGCGGGTGAGGCAGCATCTATCGAGAGAAGGAATGGGCGACGTTTCGGGTCAAGACCCTTCTTCAGACTGATGTCAGGGGAGGGGGTGGGACAAAGATAGAATGTATGCGGAGACAGTAAGACTAGTGGGAGAACTGGGAAGGGGAAGGGGATGCAGAGAGAAAGCAAGGGCTATCTGAAGTTAGAGAAATCAATGTTCATACTGCTGGGGTGTAAACTACCCAAGCAAAATATGAGGTACTGTTCCTCTATGGACATAGGTCCTTCGGCCCACCAAGTCCGCGCCAATCATCGATCGATAAACAGTGCTGGAGAACCTCAGTAGGTCAGGCAGCATCTCCGGGGAAGAGGAATAGGAGATGTTTCCAGGATCTGGTTCTGAAATATATGCTCCTAGAAAATATATCTATCATTTATTTTAAAGTTAATATCCAGGTAATTTTAATGCCAGTGATTGCATTCTGCACAGTCCCATATATTTCAATAGGGCAGCATAGTGTGGTTCTCAGTCCAGCTCTTATGGTTCTGTCATGGGGCATAGCTTTGTATCCATGTATTGCCATTGCACAATAGTTATCTGGGTGGTGGGTGTATGGAACGAGCTGCCAGAGGAGGTAGTTGAGGCTGGGACCATCCCAACGTTTAAGAAGCAGTTAGACAGGTACATGGGTAGGACAGGTTTGGAGGGATATCTTCTCCGTGGATTGTCACCTTGTCGTGGTGGAGAAGCTTGTGTGGTCCTGAGATCCTGAGAGCGATGCTGTCTGGAGCTATGCTCCTGGTAGGGCCACCCATGGCGGTAAGTTCGAGGGGGAGGTCCCTGACAAAGAGCAATCGAACCAAGACCTCAACGGTGGAACAGGCGGAGGACGATGGCCGACCTTAGTGGAGCGTCACAACGGCTGGGAAGGCGGATGAAGGCTGCAGCAGAAAAGGGTCTCCGGTCGTCTTGGACTCCGTGCCACTGGATCCTGACCCAGATCTGTCAAGGACGGTGGGGTGGCTGTCTGTGCACCAGTCTCCCCACGTTAAACAAAGTCACGCACAGGCGTCCTCCAACCCTGGAGACACCCATGGTCAGCCATAATTGAGGGCGGGGCCTAAGAAGGAGGGATATGGACCAAACGTAGGCAGGTGGGACTAGTGTAGCTGGGATATGTTGGCCCGTGTGGGCAAGTTGGGCTGAAGGGCATGTTTCCACACTGTGGCTCTATCAGCTTAATAGTGTACAATGCGGGTGGCACGGTGGCGCAGCGGTAGAGCTACTGCCTTACATCGCCAGAGACCCGGGTTTGATCCTGACTACGGGCGCTGTCTGTACGGAGTTTGTACGTTCTCCCCGTGACCTGCGTGGGTTTTTATGCGATATCTTCGGTTATCATCCACACTGCTGGTTTGTAGGTTTAGTGGCTTGGTATAAATATTAATTGTCCCTAGTGTGTGTAGGATAGTCTTAGTGTGCGGAGATCATTGGTCGGCGTGGACTCGGTGGGCTTCTGTATCTCTAAAATAAACTAAACTAAACTCCTACCATATTACTAAAAGACTATGCTGAACAATATCCATGTGGTTTCCGAGCCAGTAACGTTCGATTAAGGATAGTTCGAGGGTCCCCGATGTGGTAGTTCGTAATTCAGGACTGCTCTCTCCTAGCACAACCAGAGAGCAGTGCTGAACTACTATCTATCTCATTGATGACCCTCGACTATCTTTGATCAGACTTTACTGGCTTTACCTTGCACTAACCCTTATTAACTTATTATGTATCTGTACACTGCAAATAGCTCGATTGTAATCAAGGTGGAGAGAGTCAAAAACTTCAAATTCCTGGGCGTGCATATTTCCGAAGATCTTTCCTGGACCCAGCACACTGATGCAATTCAATTCAATTCAACTTTAATGTCATTGCACAAATACTAAGTATGGGTACAACGAAATGCAGATGCAATCATAAAGTAAGCACATCAATGCCTCTACTTCCTGAGAAGATTATGGAGATTCGGGTATGTGAGCGAGGATTCTCTTGAACCTCTACAGGTGCACAGTAGAGAGCATGCTGACTGGTTGCATCGTGGCTTGGTTCACCAATTCGAACACCCAGGGGCAGAGAAGACTGCAAAAAGTGGTGAACAGTGACCGGTCCATCACCGGCTCCGACCTCCCCACCGTCGAAGGGATCTATCGGGGTCGCTGCCTCAAAAAGGCAGCCAACATCACCAGAGACACACACCATCCTGGCCACGCTCTCATTTCACCCCTGCCATCGGGAAAAAGGTACAGGAGCCTGAAAACTGTAACGTCCAGGTTCAGGAACAGCTTCTTCCCTACAGCCATCAGGCTATTAAACACTACAACAAATAAGCTCTGAACTACAATAGACTATTTTTTATTATTTTTATTATTGCAATACTATTGTTGGTTTTTGTGTGTACGTATGTGTGCGTATATAATATATGTATATACACACACATATATATACACACATATATATATAATGGAAAAAACCATTGGATGTGAAGAATTTTTAATGCATTGTTAGAATGAAGATAGACACAAAAAGCTGGAGTAACTCAGCGGGACAGGCAGCATCTCTGGAGAGAAGGAATGAGTGACGTTTCGGGTCGAGACCCTTCTTCAGACTGATGTCAGGGGAAGGGTCGGGACAAAGACAGAATGTAGTCGGAGACAGTAAGACTGGTGGGAGAACTGGGAAGGGGAAGGGGATGGAGAGAGAAAGCAAGGGCTATCTGAAGTTAGATGTGCACTTGTGAGTATGTGTATATATACACACACTGAACGTTTTTCTTTTACCGTTTATAACATTGTTTACTGTGTACTATGTTTACATATTCTGTTGTGCTGCTGCAAGTCAGAATTTCATTGTTCTATCTGGGACACATGACACTCTTGTCTCTCTCTTGACCCATTGTGTTTCCGCTGGCTGTTTATAACATGGCAAAACCTTTTCATTGTAGCTCGGTACACGTGACAATAAACTACTGAAGAATGAATAATTGGTCAATGTTTCGGGTGGTAACATTTATCAGAAGTCTGAAGCTGCTATTTTAGTTTTAGAGGTACAGCATGGAAACAGGCCCTTCAGCCCACCGATTCCATGCCGCCCATCGATCACCCATTCACTCTAGTTCTCAAAGGGTCTTGACCCGTAACATTATCTGTCCACGTTCTCCAGAGATGCTGCCTGACCCTCCAGCACTTTGTGTCCAGCATCTGCATACATCAGTCTGAAGAAGGGTTTCAGCCCGAAATGTTGCCAATTTCCTTCGCTCCATAGATGCTGCTGAACCCGCTGAGTTTCTCCAGCACTTTTGTCTACCTTCGATTTTCCAGCATCTGCAGTTCCTTCTTAAACACATCTGCAGTTCTTTGTTTCTACACTATAGTTCTACGTTAACCCACTCTCACGTCCACTCCCACAACACAGAGGCAAATTAACCCTGAAATTTGCACGTCTTTGGGGTGTGGGAAGAAACCGGAGCACCCGGATGAAACGCACGCGGTTACAGGAGAATGTGTAAACTCATCACAGACAGCACCCGAGGTCAGGATCGAACTGTGTGACAAAATAGACTTCCTGTTGGCAATAATTTATACTTTATAACAAGAGGAGTCGAATATAGGAGCAAAGAGGTCCTTCTGCAGTTGTACAGTGCCCTAGTGAGACCACACCTGGAGTATTGTGTGCAGTTTTGATCTCCTAATTTGAGGAAGGACATTCTTGCTATTGAGGGAGTGCAGCGTAGGTTTACAAGGTTAATTCCCGGGATGGTGGGACTGTCATATGCTGAGAGAATGGAGCCAGCTGGGCTTGTATACTCTGGAGTTTAGAAGGATGAGAGGAGATCTCATTGAATCATATGAGGTTGTTAAGGGTTTGGACACGCTAGAGGCAGGAAACATGTTCCCGAACCATCCCGAGTCCAGAACCAGGGGCCACAGTTTGAGAATAAGGAGTAAGCCATTTTGAACAGAGACAAGGAAACACTTTTTCTCACAGAGAGTGGTGAGTCTGTGGAATTCTCTGCCTCAGAGGGCGGTGGAGGCCGGTTCTCTGGATACTTTCAAGAGAGAGCTGGATAGGGCTCTTAAAAATAGCGGAGTCAGGGGATATGGGGAGAAGGCAGGAACGGGGTACTGATTGGGGATGATCAGGCGTGATCACATTGAATGGCGGTGCTGGCTCGAAGGGCCGAATGGCCTACTCCTGCATCTATTGTCTATTGTCTATAATTTCCAACTTCAGAAGACAACATAAAAGCTGCCAATTGAGCAATCTCTCGCCAATAATCAAAGGGAATAAGGATAATGCTGCAACTGAATATAATACGTTTGGCTTTAATAATTCTGCCGTGATTATGAAGAGAATATTTCAATCAATTAAAGCACATCAATAAGAGGGCAAACATTCAATTCTTCTCAGATTAGTTAATCTAATTCCATAGTGGCAAGGTGGCGCAGCGGTAGAGTTGCTGCCTTACAGCGCCAGAGACCCGGGTTCGATCCTGACTACGGGTGCTCTTTGTACGGAGTTTGTACGTTCTCCCCGCGTGGGTTTTCTACGAGATCTTCGGTTTCCTCCCACACTCCAAAGACGTGCAGCTCTGTGGGTTAATTGGTTTGAAGGAAATGTAAATTGTCCCTAGTGTGCATAGGATGATGTTAATGTGCGGGGGATCGCTGGTTGGTGCAGACTCGGTGGGCCGAAGGGCCTGTTTCCACGCTGTATCTCTAAACTAAACTAAACTAAATCTCTGCAGCCCAGAGACCCGGGTTTGATCCTGACCTCGGGTGCTGTCTGTGTGGAGTTTGCACGTTGTCCCTTTGACCACGTGGGTTTCCCACAAACATCCCAAAGATGAGCAAGTTGGCCTCCATGAACTTGAATGCGAGCTAGCATAGAGTTAATTTGAGCGGGTGATCGATGGTCGGCATGGACTCTGTGGGCCGAAGGTCCTGTTTCCATGCTGTGCCTCTAAACTAAACTAGTCCTTGAAACTATTTCACATCATGGTTTCTAACGAATCTGGTTGTTAACATTCTTATCTTAAACGAAGGAAAGGGCTTAAGATAAATAACGACATGCCCGCAAACTGATAACCTTTGTAGAGTTTCAGGATTAGTGCTTCTTTGTAAATACCAAATCAGTTTCTAATTATTTTTTTTGTGTGTAACCAAGTGTCTTGAAGTTATTTCTATGTCACGGGTACTGACCTCCCCATCATCGAAGGGATTGACAGGAGTCGCTGCCTCAAAATGGCCGCCAGCATCATCAGAGACCCACACCACCATGGCCACGCTCTCATTTCACCCCTGCCATCGGGAAGAAGGTACAGGAGCCTGAAAACTGTAACGTCCAGGTTCAGGAACAGCTTCTTCCCTACAGCCATCAGGCTATTAAACACTACAACCTCCAAATAAATTCTGAACTACATATTATTGCTATTATTACACTATTATTGTTTGTTTTTAATGTGCACGCGTGTGTGAGTGTGAGTGTGAGTGTGTGTGTGTGAGTGTGTGTGTGTGTGTGAGTGTGTGTGTGTGTGTGTGTGTGTGTGTGTGTGTGTGTGTGTGTGTGTGTGTGTGTGTTATAAGGCCATAAGACCACACCTGGAGTATTGTGTGCAGTTTTGGTCCCCTAATTTGAGGGAGTGCAGCGTAGGTTTACAAGGTTAATTCCTGGGATGCCGGGACTGTCATATGCTGAGAAAATGGAGCGGCTGGCTTGTATACTCTGGAGTTTAGAAGGATGAGAGGAGATCTTTTTGAAACATATAAGATTATTAAGGGGATTGGACACGCCAGAGGCAGGAAACATGTTCTCTGGAGGAGTCCAGAACCAGGGGCCACAGTTTAAGATAAGGGGTAAGCCATTTAGAACGGAGACGAGGAAACATTTTTTCACACAGAGAGTTGTGAGTCTGTGGAATTCTCTGCCTCAGAGGCCGGTTCTCTGGATGCTTTCAAGAGAGAGCTAGATGGGGCTCCTAAAGATAGCGGAGTCAGGGGATATGGGAAGAAGGCAGGAACGGGGTACTGATTGGGGATAATCAGCCATGATCACATTGAATGGCGGTGCTGGCTCGAAGGGCTGAATGACCTACTCCTGCACCTATTGTCTATAAGGTCATAAGTGTTAGGAGCAGAATTATCCCATTTGGCCCATCAAGTCTTCACCGCCATTCAAATCATGGCTGATCTACCTCTCCCTCCCAACCCCATTCTCCTGCCTTCTCCCCATAACCCCTGACATCCGTACTAATAAACATATATGTATATAAACACAAACAGGTAGAAGGATGAGAGGGACCTCATTGAAACTGAATGAAACTGAATAATGAAAGGCATAGATAGAGTGGATGTGGGAAGAATGTTGCCACTGGTGGGAGAGTCTCGGTCCAGAGGTCATAGCCTCAGAATTAAAGGGCGCTCTTTTAGAAAGGAGGTGAGGAGGAACTTCTTTAGTCAGAGGGTAGTTAATCTGTGGAACTCATTGCCATAGAGGGTTGTGGAGGCCAAGTCAGTGGATATTTTTAAGGCAGAGATCGACAAATTCTTGATTGGAACGGGTGTCAAGGGTTATGGGGATCAGCCATGATTGAATGGCGGAGTAGCCGAATGGGTCAATGAGGTCCCCCCTCAACCTTCTAAACTCCAGCGAGTAGAGGCCCAGTGCTTTCAAAACGCAGGTATCTCGGCCTCTCGTAGCAACAGCTGGGAGAATAAGCATTTTGAGGTTAAATGATGAGGTGCTGAAAAGCAGAAGCAAGGAACTGCTGATGCTGGTTATTACAAGGTAGAAACAAGGAACTGCAGAGGCTGGTTTTGCGACCAGAGAGAGGGAAGCTCTTAAAAGACACGAAGACGAAAAAGGCAGAGGAAGGGAATAATATAGCCGGCAGTAAAATCTTGGGGCTTCTAAGTTGAAAATGTAAAACACAATAAACATTTAAGATGGGGTGGAAGATTGCAACCATCAAATAAGCACAATCAAATAAGATCAAATAGAACAAGTTGTCCTACAACTTTAGGCGTATGCACGCCATACGCAGAAGAAGGAGAAGAACATTTAAGGTAGACACAAAAAGCTGGAGTAACTCAGCGGGTCAAGCAGCATCTCTGGAGAGAAGGAATGGGTGACGTTTCGGGTCGAGACCCTTCTTCAGACTCATTCCTCCTCTACAGGGACGCTGCCTGTCCCGCTGAGTTACTCCAGCACTTTGTGTCCATCTGCAGTTCCTTCCTTTTTATCCTTATTAGAATGAGAAACTATACTTGCTTTGTGCTTTCCTCTTCTCATCAGAGAATGAGGGCGGGGGAGAGGGGGGGGGGGGGGCGCAGAGATCAAAAGGAGACCCTGCAGGGAGGGGCCTGAAGTCTGAGGAAGGGTCTCGACCTAAAACGTCACCTATTCCTTTTCTCTAGAGATGCTGCCTGACCCGCTGAGCTACTCCAGCATCTCGTGTCCATGCCCAAGAGAGACCTAGATAGGGCTTAAAAATAGCGGAGTCAGGGGATATGGGGAGAAGGCAGGAACGGGGTACTGATTGGGGATGATCAGCCAAGATCACTTTGAATGGCGGTGCTGGCTCGAAGGGCCGAATGGCCTACTCCTGCACCTATTGTCTATTGTCTATTCTATGTTCTGTTCTTTCAGTCCTTCCTACAAATTACGCAGTAGAGGTTAGATCTACTTTAGGAGAAGTGTTTGCTATGTAACTGCAGATAATTCCTAATGTCCTCCATACCAGTCAGGTGGCACTTCAAAGGAAGCTGAACACAAAACCTTGCCATGTCTTTAGACGAATACATCTACCTTTATTTCAAAATGGACAGTAACTGGGACACCTGCTTGCTGTGTCCCCGGGAGGGTCTTTTAAATGTAATAACAGGCTTTGCGGTCTGTTTTGTTGAATAACCTATCATTACTGGCCAACGTACTGAAAGCTTGGCTCATTGCTGTGCGCGGTATTTGATGAGTTTTACAGCCCCAGTCTCTCCATCCACAGACTCTGTGATCTTCTGCAAGCAACCTACAGCAGAGCGATTTTGCCTTCAGTTTAGTTTGGAGATACAGCGCGGAAACAGGCCCCACCGTGTCCGCGCCGACCGGCGATCCCCCGCACTTTAGCGCTATCCTACGCTCGCTAGGGACGATTTACAATTTTTTTTTACCCGAGGCCAATCAGCCTACAAACCCGCACGTCTTTGGAGCGTGGGAGGAAACCGGAGCACCGGGGTGGGGGAAAACCCACGCGGGTCACGGGGAGAACGTACAAACTCCATGCAGACAGCACCCATAGTCAGGATCGAACCCGGGTCTCTGGCACAGTAGGGCAGCAACTCTATACTGCTGCACCACCGTGCCACCCATGGAGTCTTAACCCTTTATGAGAGTGTTGGTGAAGGGGGGGGGTGTGATGGGGAAGGTGAGGGGGGGGGGGAGATGGGGAGGGGGTGGTGAGGATGGGGGGGGGTGGGGAAGGGGAGGGGAAGCGGGGAAGGTGAGCGGGGGGTGGGGAAGGGGAAGGCGGGTGCTGAGGGAGGGAGGGTGGGGATGGGGAAGGGGTAGGGTAGGAGAGGGGTGGGTTAGGTGAGGGGTGGGGAAGGTGAAGGGTGGGGAAGGTGAAGGGTGGGGAAGGCGATGGGAGTGGGGGTGGGGGAGGGGGTGGTGGGGAAGATGAGGGGGGGTGGTGGGGAAGGTGAGGAAGGGGTGGTGGGGAAGGGGAGGGGTGGTGGTGAGGGGGGGTGGTGGGGAAGGGGAATGGCGGGGATGGGGAAGGTGAAGGGTGGGGAAGGTGAAGGGGGTGGGGGTGGGGGAGGGGGTGGTGGGGAAGGTGAGGGGGGGTGGCGGGGATGGGGAAGGGAAATGGTGAGGGAGGGGGTGGTGCGGAAGGGGGAGAGAGGTGGTGGGGAAGGTGAGGGGGGGGGGGTGGGGTGGTGGTGAGTGGTGTGAGGTGGAGAACTGTGTCATCTTGATATAAAGCAGGGGGATTTACCTCGGAAAATAACTTTGAAGATCATGCCGTACAAAATAACAAACGGTTGCATCTATTGTGAGGAGGTTAATGCCAGTAAGTAACCCTTCAGCTTATATTATTAAAAGCATTTAGGCGAAAGCAAAACACAGTTGATCTTGTCATATTTAGTGACGTGGAATGGATGTTCCCTTTGTACCCAGAGGGTAAGCCTGGTCTTTCAAACATGGACATCTAAGGGCCTGTGGTGTAACTTTAAGAAGTCTATTTTGACACAGACCATCAGAAGAACAAAGAAGGGCTCGAGTCATTTGGACAGTGGGAAGGGTGAGTAGTTATTAGGTCCTGATGTGATTCGACAGACTACTTAAAGTCTGTTTCCCTTTGAATTGTGACAGTATAATTGTTTGAAGGATATAATCTTGTTCCCATTTCACCCCGGGCAAGGGAAACTAAACTTTCATTAGACCGAAAGGGTGTGTTGGGGAAAAAAAAAACTATCTTGGCGATATTCATGATTTAAGTTTGTTTAGTTTAGTTGAGTCTAGTTTAGAGATACAGCGCAGAAACAGGCCCTTCGGCCCACCGAGTGTGTCAGTGTGCGGGGGTCGCAGGTCGGCGCGGACTCGGTGGGCCGCAGAGCCTGTTTCCACGCTGCATCTCTAAACTGGACTAAACAAAATTAAATAAGAAGTATATTTCCACAGTTGCCTTTTTATCTATGTGACAGCCAGTCCATTAACTGCAAGTTTTAGTTTAAAGATGCAGCATTAGGCCCGCCGGGTCTGCGCCGACCAGCGATCCCCGCACACTAACACTATCCTTCACACCCCAGGGTCAAATGGTCCTGGGACTTATGTGAACTTGTGAACTTATAATCAACCAAATTAGTTTGACATACTCACTGTATCAATAAAGTTTAATTTAATTTAGGGATACGGCAGGGAAACAAGCCCTACGGCCCACCGAGTCCACGCCGACCAGCGATCCCCGCACACTAACACCGTCCTACACAGACTAGGGACAATTTATAATAATACCTAGCCAATCAACCTACAAACCGGTACGTCTTTGGAGTGTGGGAGGAAACTGGAGAACCCGGAGAAAACCCACGCCGGTCCTGGAGACACCATACAAACTCCGTACAGACAGCACCCGTGGTCAGGATTGAACCCGGGGCTCTGGCGCAGTGAGGCAGCAACTCTACCGCTGCGTTATCTTGTTGGCTTCATATAATTTATAAATTCAGGCCTACTACAGTGTCCTGTACATGGGAACAGTTACATCTTTTCTCTCAGTAAGTTGCCGCTCACTTTCCCCAATACAATGAATAATCTGTCTGTGGAGGCCAAGTCAATGGATATTTTTAAGAGATTCTTGGAGATTAACAAATTCTTGATTAGTATGGGTGTCAGGGGTTATGGAGAGAAGGCAAGAGAATGGGGTTGAAAGTGAAACTTAGATCAGCCATGATTGAATGGTGGAGTAGACTCGATGGCCTAACTCTGCTCCTAAAATTTATGAACTTATAATTAACCAAATGAGTTTGACGCATCAATGTAGTTTAGTTTAGTTTAGAGATACAGCGCGGAAACAGGCTCTTCGGCCCACCGAGTGAGTCCGTGCCGACCAGCGATCCCCGCACACTAACACTATTCTACACACACTAGGGACAATTTAGTGTTAGTGTACGGGGTGATCGCTGATCGCACGGACTCGGTGAGCCGAAGGGCCTGTTTCCATGATGTATCTCGAAAGTTTTAAGTCCAAAGTATAGAAAAGGCTTGTCAACTCAGTGCAAAATCAATTAAAAGCTTCTGTTTTTAAGCAGGAACAAACCTTAGGCTGAAATGCGTCCAGTTTATCATCAACGATGTACTCCAACTGAAGGCTTGATTAATCTGCTTTATTCTGCACTTAATTGCTAATTTAACTGCTCTAATCAATGCATACTTTGAAACAAAAAAAAAATCGATGATTCAATGCTTTAGTCAATAAGAGATGCTGCAACAAGGATATTATCTGAAATTATGCAGTATGGTCACCACCTTCATATGGAAACAAAGATAAAATGGTGGAGTAACTCAGCAGGTCAAGCAGAATCTCTGGAGAACCAGGATAGGCGACATTTCGGGTCACGACCCTTCCTCAGTTCCATGTTCTCCAGAAATGCTGCCTGGCCCATTGAGTTACTCCAGCACTTTGTGTCTTCTCTTGCAAACCAACATCTGCAGTTCCTTGTTTCAAGGTCATTTGGTCCGTTGGGTCAGTGGTAGCTCTTTGATGAAACCGCCAAAGAATTCTCCCATTTAGAGATGTTTAGTTTAGTTTAGTTTAGTTTAGTTTAGAGATGCAGCGCAGAAACAGGTCCTTCCCCGCATATTAACACTATTCCACACACTGGGGACAATTTGCAATTTTACCAAAGCCAATTAACGTATAAACCTGTATGTCTTTGGAGTGTGGGAGGAAATGGGAGCACCCGGAGAAAACCCAGGCAGGTCACGGGGAGAACGCACAAACTCCGTACAGACAGCACCCTTAGTCAGGATCAAACCTGGGTCTCTGGTGCTGTAAGGCAGCAACTCTACCGCTGCGCCAACGTACCATCCTGCGTTCAGAGATACAGCTAAGGAAACAGGCCCTTCGGCCCACCGAGTCCATGCCAACCATCGATCAAACGTTTACATGTTATCCCACTTCCTCACCCACTCAGTACACACTCAAGCCATTGTACAGAAGGCCAATTAACCTACAAAGCCGCACGTCTTTGGGATGAATGCAGGAATACCTGCAAGAAACCATTGGATGTGAAGAATTTTAAATGCATTGTTAGAATGGAGATAGACACAAAAAGCTGGAGAAACTCAGCGGGACAGGCAGCATCTCTGGAGCGAAGGAATGGGTGACGTTTTGGATTGAGACCCTTCTTCAGGCTGAGAGTCAGGGGAGAGAGAGACAAAGGATATGGAAGGGTAAGGTGTGAAAATGACAGGTCAAAACAGACGCTGGTCAAGGAAATGTAGAATGGTTCATTTAGACAATAGACAATAGACAATAGATGCAGGTGTAGGCCATTTGGCCCTTTGAGCCAGCACCGCCATTCAATGTGATCATGGCTGATCATCCCCAATCAGTACCCCGTTCCTGTCTTCTCCCCATATCCCCTGACTCCACTATTTTTAAGAGCCCTATCTAGCTCTCTCTTGAAAGCATCCAGAGAACCGGCCTCCACTGCCCTCTGAGGCAGAGAATTCCACAGACTCACCACTCTCTGTGAGAAAAAGTGTTTCCTCGTCTCCGTTCTAAATGGCTTACTCCTTATTCTTAAACTGTGGCCGCTGGTTCTGGACTCCCCCAACATCGGGAACATGTTTCCTGCCTTTAGCGTGTCCAAACCCTTAATAATCTTATATGTTTCAATAAGATACCTTCTCATCCTTCTAAACTCCAGAGTATACAAGCCCAGCTGCTCCATTCTCTCAGCATATGTACAAACTCCGTACAGACAGCGTCCCGCCATCCCGGGAATTAACCTTGTAAACCTACGCTGCTCTCCCTCAATAGCAAGAATGTCCTTCCTCAAATTAGGGGACCAAAACTGCACACAATACTCCAGGTGTGGTCTCAGTAGGGCACTGTACAACTGCAGAAGGACCTCTTTGCTCCTATATTCGATTTGTTTAAGAAGGGACTGCAGATGCTGATTCAGTCTGATTCAGTCTTGATCAGTCTGAAGAAGGGTCTTGACCCGAAACGTTGCCTATTTCCTTCGCTCCATAGATGCTGGCTCACCCGCTGAGTTTCTCCAGCACTTTTGTCTACCTGGTTCAATGGTTCATTGTTAGCTGAGGGGAAGCTGACAACGAGGCATACAATCTGTAAAATTTAATCAGGAGGACAAACTAGTCTGAGAACTAGGATGGGGGAGGGTGGAGAGAGAAAGGGAAAGCAAGGGTTACTTAAAATTCCTTCCCTCCAGAGATGCTGTCTGACCTGCTGAGTTATTCCAGCGTTTTGTGACTATCTTCAGTGTAAACCTGCGGTTCCTTCCTACACATTTTTAGAATGACAATGGCTTATCTGTAATTTAGATGTCCAAGCACTTGCATACAATCAGTGGGGTTGCAAGTATATCCATAATAGAACTGCCAGCAGCCTTCCTAATGGCTCAGCTTTTAACTCAGTGGCAGCCAGCTTTGCACGCTAAAACTAATTGCCCAATTATATTTTAATCTGAGAAGTTTATTTCAATACCAGATATTTTATGTTAAGTTTAGTTTAGAGATACAGTGCGGCAACAGGCCCTTCTGCCCACCGAGTC